>NC_081759.1:37107622-37390122 GCF_963082965.1 Carassius carassius | reverse complement strand
TATGTCAACCTATAGACTTTCAAACATCAAAATGTCATGAATTAATATGTATTTGTGTACAAAATTACATATAAACATATTTTCCTATTATATTTTGCCTGGAAACGCTTCCAACACGCGCACGTGTCGCGTGAAAAATAGGCGTCGGTTCTATTTCTAGCATGCACGCGTTTTCCGCGCGTCTCACGCAGGCAGTCTGCAAGCTCTAACCTATTAACATGGGAGCCGAATTAAAAACTGAGACGCCACGCAGCTGAGACGCTTGCGCCACGCATCCAGTGTGTCCCGGCCTCGGTTAAAAGGAATGTGGGGAGCGACGAGGAATGTGGGGAGCGACGCGTGTTCCAATCAACAACAACTCCCATGAGCCTACGCTCTTTCCCGACGTCATCAAAGTACGTCTTATGTTATTATTTTGATTGAGTGACCCCTGGTGGCCAAAAATTCCATACTGTGCGTTTAACTGCTCTTGCAGTAAATACTGCTCTACACCAATGTAACTCATTTGGGTTCTTTTCTTACTTATATTATCTTTAAACAAAGCTGAGGAATACATATTCAGCACTTTGAAAAGAGATAGATTCACACTTCCTGCAAAGAAAAAAAAAGAGCCATGTGTCCTGATATCTCATGTACATGTTGCCCAGGCATGCTTAATTTGTTTCACTGTATGATGTCTTCTCTTTTAAGAGCATCTGCTCATCTACATATGCCTCCACGCGTTCCCTGCCTCAGTGAAACTTGTTAGACTGCACTGCTCTTTCTATGAAAATCTTTTAGGATCCTTTTATATTTATTAAAAATCACAAAATAATTTCCGTTAGCAATTTAGAATAGGGATGTTTTAATGTGTCCACCAGAATAACATGCTAAAGACTAATATTGTGCACTCCTTTTTCAATTAATGAGATTTTTATTATTATTATATATATTTTTTTTTAAATAAACATAGGACGACAAGAACTTACCAAATCTTCTTTTTGAAAGGTCAGTGAAGCATTTACACCAGATGTCACTGAAGAAAGGAGATTATTTGTGTGAACAGTTTCTTTCTCTCACTGCACAGATGATTGATAGTTACTGTATAAATTTATATTTGTTATAGTTTTCTCTTCATTAATCAATACTTTTGCTGCAGCTGATATATGTAAATCTAATATATAAATGTGTAAATGTGTGTGTTTTTAATTTGCAGAAAATGAAGTCCACAATTCCAAGAAGAAAAAACACTGTTATTAAAGCTTTCAGTAAAACCAGACAAAGGTATGCACAAACACACACACACACACACACACACACACATGCGCACAAAAATACATACATTGCTTGAGTTATTTTTGTAATGGGGACTCTACATAGGCGTAATGGTTTTTATACTGTACAAACTGTATTCTATCTATCACCCTACACCTAAACCTACCCCTTACAGAAAACTACTGGCAATTTTTGAATTTCATAAAACATAAATTTGTATGTTTTTTAAGCCTTGTTTTACAGGGACACAGGAAGTGTCCTCATATACAATATTTACCTTGTAGTACCCATGTCAACACATTTGTGTCCTCATAAACCATATACAGGTCCTTCTCAAAAAATTAGCATATTGTGATAAAGTTCATTATTTTCCATAATGTAATGATAAAAATTAAACTTTCATATATTTAGATTCACTGCACACCAACTGAAATATTTCAGGTCTTTTATTGTTTTAATACTGATGATTTTGGCATACAGCTCATGAAAACCCAAAATTCCTATCTCAAAAAATTAGCATATTTCATCCGACCAATAAAAGAAAAGTGTGAAAAACCTTCAAATAATTATGTTCAGTTATGCACTCAATACTTGGTCGAGAATCATTTTGCAGAAATGACTGCTTCAATGCGGCGTGGCATGGAGGCAATCAGCCTGTGGCACTGCTGAGGTGTTTATGGAGGCCCAGGATGCTTCGATAGCGGCCTTAACCTCATCCAGAATGTTGGGTCTTGCGTCTCTCAACTTTCTCTTCACAATATCCCACAGATTCTCTATGGGGTTCAGGTCAGGAGAGTTGGCAGGCCAATTGAGCACAGTAATACCATGGTCAGTAAACCATTTACCAGTGGTTTTGGCACTGTGAGCAGGTGCCAGGTCGTGCTTAAAAATGAAATCTTCATCTCCATAAAGATTTTCAGCAGATGAAAGCATGAAGTGCTCCAAAATCTCCTGATAGCTAGCTGCATTGACCCTGCCCTTGATAAAACACAGTGGACCAACACCAGCAGCTGACATGGCACCCCAGACCATCACTCACTTGACACTGGACTTCAGGCATTTTGGCATTTCCTTCTCCCCAGTCTTCCTCCAGACTCTGGCACCTTGATTTCCGAATGACATGCAAAATATGCTTTCATCCGAAAAAAGTACTTTGGACCACTGAGCAACAGTCCAGTGCTGCTTCTCTGTAGCCCATTTCCTGCACACGCCTGTGCACGGTGGCTCTGGATGTTTCTACTCCAGACTCAGTCCACTGCTTCCGCAGGTCCCCCAAGGTCTGGAATTGGTCCTTCTCCACAAACTTCCTCAGGGTCCGGTCACCTCTTCTCGTTGTGCAGCATTTTTTGCCACACTTTTTTTTTTTTACTTCCCAGAGACTTCCCACTGAGGTGCCTTGATACAGCACTCTGCGAACAGCCTATTCGTTCAGAAATTTCTTTCTGTGTCTTACCCTCTCGCTTGAGGGTGTCAATGATGGCCTTCAGGACAGCAGTCAGGTCGGCAGTCTTACCCATGATTGCGGTTTTGAGTAATGAACCAGGCTGGGAGTTTTTAAAAGCCTCAGGAATCTTTTGCAGGTGTTTAGAGTTAATTAGTTGATTCAGATGATTAGGTTAATAGCTTGTTTAGAGAACCTTTTCATGATATACTAATTTTTTGAGATAGGAATTTTGGGTTTTCATGAGCTGTATGCCAAAATCATCAGTATTAAAACAATAAAAGACATATTTCAGTTGGTGTGCAATGAATCTAAAATATATGGAAGTTTAATTTTTAGCATTACATTATGGAAAATAATGAACTTTATCACAATATGCTAATTTTTTGAGAAGGACCTGTATACAAACATCTCATTAATCTTTCCCTGTGCCACTGGTTCCTCCTACACCCTTTAATTGATTCCAAGCAGAAAATCAAATCAAAATGGCTCTTTTGGCGCTCTGTTCCTTACTGAATGTCTTATCTATGTGTGTGTGTGTGTGTGCATTAGAGCTTCATTGAGTCAAATATAATCACTTGCTCGGCATGTTTTGATTGCAGGGCTCTTTCAAAAAGAACTTTATATTACAAAGTTAACAGGGTCAAAGATATTTCTGACTTTGGAAATTGGCTGCATTTATAACCTTTAAAGGCTCACATTTTAAAATAACGGATTATTATTTTTTTGTCTAGTGCTGTGTGTGTCTATGGGCTTGCCTGGTCAATACGATTCAAGGAAAAGGCTTTCTGTAAAGTATATCTTGAGTTTTTTTCTCTCTCCCTTCACGGTGAAGATCGTTTTTTTGATAGTTCTCCTTGATTACTCGCACTCATGCCATACCTAACTAATGTAGCTTACTGTCTTATGTGGAACCTAAAAGATGATATTTTAAGAAATGTTAATCCATTCAGTGTAAGTCAATGGTAAATAGTCTGTTTACATTCTTCAAAATGTTTTGAAGATTGTTGATAACCAACTGTTTTGGAATGGTTCCATGAGTAAATTACCCACATATATATATATATATATATATACCCACATGTATAAATCATATATATATATATATGATTTTATTAGGGGGGGGGGGGGGTATTTGCATGTGCTCACATGATACATTTTCATCTGAAGCAAAAGTGGTAAGATATTAAAGCTGTTGGCAGAGAATATATTGCATTTATTTTGTCAGACTGCCAAATAATGTTTACATGCATTAAGAATAAATCTAACAAAATATAGTGAGGTTTATTCTTAAATAAGTCTTATCTTAAATTTGTTTCTAAAGTATAATTATCTTTTGTACAGGATATGCAGGCATATTAGCGGAAACCACGATAACATTTTTTGTATTCACACTGTCAAGCACGCTCGCACACAAACACACACTCACACTGGCTGTTTGTATCTGACCAATCCCTTGGTATTGGCTAGAGGACACACTCTGCCTTATAAAGGCAGGAAAGCAACCACAGATGGACAATAAGAAAGATGGGAATGTATGTCATTCACATTACTAGCAAAAAGAAAGAGAAGCAAGATGCCATGACAAAATAATCAGTGATCACTTAATACAACACAAAGAAAACATTTATTTTAATCTATTATTTGTATCTTTAGTGTATCTTCAGTTTGGAATCAGAATTTTATGGAAAGGGTAGATAAATTAGAAATATGTCTGCATGTTTAGTTTCTGTAGCTGTAGCTGTAATCAACAGAATCAACACATCAATCACATTTACATTCACATTCAGTCACTTAACAGATGCTTTTATCCAAAACAGCTTAGAAAGGACAATGGAAGCAACTGAAATCAACAACAATGATGTGCAAGTGCCATGTCATGCCATGCCCTGGATGTATTTAAATCTCATTTAAAGACTCATCTCTTCTCTCTTGCATTTGATTGTAATTAATTTGTAAGATATTGTTTTATACTTTGTTTTATAATCTTAGACTATATGTAATGGGCCGTATGTAAAGCACTTTGGCCAACGTGTGTTGTTTTTAAATGTGCTATATAAGTAAATGTGATTGATTTATTGATTGATGTCAAGTCTCAGTTAGCTTAACGCAATACATGTAGCAAGGTTTTTTAAAAAGAAAACAAAATAGAATAGAATAGATTAATAGACTGCATGTTATAGATGAAAGCATATGAATAGATAAAAACAGGCTGGAGCTGAAGTGTTCATATGTGGTTTTATGTAAAATTGACTTCAAACACACAGCACAGAATGCATATTTAAATGTATATGCCATCTTTTTCCCCAGATATATATTTTTAGTTTTCATATTGATGATTGATAACTTTTTTTCTCTTGCAGTAGAAAATGCAGGCTCACTTGAAACTTAAACAGGAACACCAACAGAGGAACAGGTGTTTTTCTCACTAATGTAATATTCAGCTCGTTGTCTTGGCAGTGAAGTGGAGAGTCCAAACTGTGGATCCCTTGTCCACATAATAGAATATATTTTATACAAGGGCATACTGAATAAAATAATATGATGCATACTGATGGTGTATCAGGTATGTCGCGGCTCAGCTGCTTCTGGGCTAAGTTGACCTGGTAGAAGAATCAGAATCAGAATGAGCTTTATTGCCAGGTATGTTTACACATACAAGGAATTCGTTTTCATGACAGAAGCTTCCGCAGTGCAACAGAATGACAGCAACAGAACAAAAACTCTGATTATAAAATAAAATAGCCCAAGTAAATAAGGAATAACAATATATTTACACTTGTATGTGCAAGTATATTCCAATAATTGTATGTACAGATAAATTACGTGCAAATTTGAAGTATAGGCTAAGTGTGTGTGTTAGATAAATAAGTGTATGAGTGTATAAATTGTGTTGTGTGTTCCACAGTTATTGTCGAGTGTTCATAAGATGGATTGCCTGGGGAAGGAAACTGTTTCTGTGTCTGGCTGTTTTGGTGCTCAGAGCACTGTAGTGTCGACGAGATGGCAGCAGTTCAAAGAGGGAGTGTGCTGGATGTGAGGGGTCCAGAGTGATTTTAGTGGCCCTTTTGCTCACTCTGGATGAGTACAGTTCTTGGAGAGAAGGGAGGGTTGTACCAATGATTCACTCAGCAGTCCGGACTACCCTACAGAGGCGTCGTGCCCATTCAAAGTGAGGGGGCACGTGACCCCTCAGATTTCTGAGCCAAGTGGATTTTAAATGCAGCTTCCAAACGAAAAAAAAAAAAATTCAGAATAATATTTTTTATATATTTGATACAATCACAGCGGTGTGATTAGATCGTTCAGTGCACAGCATCAGCTGCTAAATTCAAATCTGCGTTCGCTGGCTGGCGCTGAGCGTTCGTACAACGCTTCATGATAACCAATCAGAAACTATTCTGTTGCGCTTATGGATGCAATGGCCAATGAGAGACGTCCAGAAGAGTCATCACTGAAACGCGGTGTTTTGTTCACTTGCTCGCTGACTGAATTATTTAGCGAATTCTCTCATCAGAAACAACAAAAAGTGCAGATGTGCGTACGAATGTAAGTAAGATATTCGTTTCATAATGTAAAGTGCTTCAGTGATTTTAATGGGAGTTTTTGAGAGTGCCTGAACTCTGGCTAGACTGAATGAAAATGTTTTTTGATAATGTAAATGTTCTTTACTCTCTGTAAAATGAAAGTGTTAAGATAAGTATCTTACAATATTGTTATTAAAATTTACATTAAATGCAAATTCAGTCGTATTAAAAATATTTTATGGCATGATATGGCACTTAAGTAAAAAGTCAGGTTTTTATGTGTAGTTAATAGATTACACTACATTTCCATATATTGATCAAATAATCTATAAAGGTGCAAAACGCGTTTACCTACACATATTTGAGAAACGAGATATTTCCTGATATATTAAGCATGTTTGGAATTGTTTTGAATAAAAAGGAAAAAAATAATAAAAAGAATAAGCCTATATCAGTTATACAGTGCTTTCGTAGAATGACTTATACTCCCGACCCCCCCCCCCCCCCCCCCCAAATGTGCCCCCTCAAAAATCATGAATGCATGACGCCCCTGCTACCCTATGTAGTCTTCTGAATTCAGATTTGGTAGCTGAGCTGAACCAGATAGTTATAGAAGTGCAGAGGACGGATTCAGTGATGGCGGAGTAGAACTGTTTCAGCAGCTCCTGTGACAGGTTGAACTTCTTCAGCTGGTGAAGGAAGTACAGCCTCTGTTGTGCCTTTTTAACAATGCAGTATATGTGAGTGTCCCACTTTAGGTCCTGAGAGATGGTGGTGCCAAGGAACCTGGATGACGCCACTGTCGTTACAGTGCTGTTCATGATGGTGAGTTTTGACATGTTGAGCTCCAGGTTGTAAAGACTGCACCAGACAGCCAGTTTCTTAACCTCCTGTCTGTAAGCAGACTCATCACCGTCCTGAATGAGGGCCGATGAGTGTGGGGTCATCTGCAAACTTCAGGAGCTTGACAGAGGGGTCTTTAGATGTGCAGTAATTCGTGTAGAGGGAGAAGAGCAGTGTGGAGAGAATACAACCCTGAGGAGGTATGTTTTTTCGAACCTGCAGTAAAACTAATTCAGATAATCTGCCAGTTGTTGATTCTCCACAGTGCTTGAGGATGGTGTCTTTTAGTTGGTGCATAAAAAAAGTGATTAATTAGTGGGTTGAAAACATTCCCCGATTTGGGTCACGCTTCTTGGACTAGTTACCACCTGTGACATTTAACAGCGTGGATGTTTCAAGCCTGCTCTGTAAGATGGTGTATCTGCACAGTGCAGTGAACGCACTACGACATGCAGTGAAACTACAAGCGAATATCAGGGAAGATCTATGTGCTGCTACTCTGATAACAAAGTTTCCAATGTGGAGAGGTGGCTAGAAATAAGTCGTAAAGGAGGCCATGGTCTGGATTCACTATGTGAGCTTAAAAATGCCTGTGAGGGAAAAACAGCAGGTGCCCCCATTGTGGAATGCGATGTAGGCTTGGAGTTGACTGCAAGTGGCACAGGATCTTCGGCGGCTGAGGAGTCTACTTCCATGACATCAGAGGAGCAACAGAAATCATCAGTCTGGTAGTGAAACATGGCAGATGCAGGAGGAATTATGTGGATGGCTAAACACCTCCAACTAAACATTGAGCTGGTTAAGCTACAGATAAAAAAAGGATGTCTAAGCCTATTATTGGTACAGGGGCACGAGGGAACATAAGTGTGGTGCGAACTATACTGTGTTTGCTACCCAATTTACTCCATATCGAAATGCTGAAAATGTTGTCAAACTATCTTAAAGAAAAGCTTGGCCAAGATGTGAATTGCTAACGCATTGACACTATGAACAATAGATACAGTTCATTTAAATGGAGTGCTGAGTGCATTAATGTGGAGGAGATTTACAGCCTGGAGCTGAGGCCTGAAGGCTCAGTTGTTCTGCGTTATTATTATGAGCCATGCCAATGAGAGTGCTGGGGGCTAATATACATTAGCTGCCTCCACGTTATATAATTTCTAGTATGGATACAGGGAGTATTACAACAAATTAGGTTTATCAAGCAATAATTTTGCTTAAAGATAGGAAAACTGGGAGTTTTGATCAAATTACTGCCGAACACCTCAAACTGGCGAGCCCTAGGCTTATGGTTGTTCTCGCAATTTGCTTCACTGATTTTATGATACATGGGCTGCTGCCAGAGTATGTTGTCATTATCCTTGTTGCCTGTTATTAAGGATAATGCTGGCAAGGTAGGTAATTTGGATAACTATAGACCAATTGCTTTAGCGAGTGTTGTGTCAAAGGTTTTGAAAAGAATCATATTAGATCGATTAGGTGTTTATCTTGACACCACAGACAATTACTTTGGTTTTAAGGCTCACTATATTACTGATTTCTGTATATATGCTCTGAAGGAAGTAGTAGAACTGTATAAAAGAAAAAATTCCACTGTTATAATCGGCTTTATTGATGCTTCTAAAGCTTTCGATAGAGTTAATCATCTAAAGTTATTCAGTAAACTGACAAACTAATATTAAGAATTTTGATGTATGCTGATGATCTAGTTGTTCTAGTGTTGGTTTTCAACAGTTGCTTAATATATGTTTTGATATCTGATTATTATGACATTAGATATGATGTGCAATACAATACAATAAAAAAAAGAGTGTTGCCATGATATTGTCACTATTCACACAAGGGAACATGGGAACGAAGGAGCGAGGAGACAAGGAGAAAAGTAAATTCAAAAATCTTTATGAACTCAAAGCTTGGAACACGGGAAACACAGAAAACGAAATTACATTTAACAGGGGACGGGAAACAAGAGGCAGAACACAGTTTAAATACACAGAAACTAATGGGACACACCTAGGTTCAAATTAACTAAACAAGGGACACCTGGATTAAATGAACATAAGGGCAGGAATGGGAAGAACGAAATATGAGCATAACAAAACTGGAGCACGTGGGGAAGGAAAACACAATACGAGACATGGAACAGAGTCCGACAGATATGTAGAACCAAAGAACATAGAGATTGGATTTTCCCAGATTTTGTATTTATCAGGGCAAATTTTAAATGTATGTACTACAGCAAAATATTTAGATCATATCATTATGAAATGAGTGATGATGATGACAACGGTGTAAGATATGCTCAAGCAAATATGTTGGTGAGAAAATTATATATGTGTTCAGATCAGGCAAAGATAAACCTTTTTAGAACATATTGTACTTCATTTTATACTGCTCCTTTGTGGGTTAAGGTAAAGTTAGAGAGCCTATGCAAGATTCAGGTTGTGTACAATGACTGTATGAGGATCCTGCTGAAAAGAACAAGATGGAGCAGTCCAAGTGATTTTAGAAAGAGCTTTATTGCCAATGTGTGCTTCCAGTACACAGAAACAACAACAACACTGAGATAATAAAAATAAGATGTTAATAAAGTACACATATATAAATATAAATAAACCACAAAAAAATATAAATTGTATGCATAGATGTGTTATAGATAAAATAGAACAGGAACAGGAGTTGTAGGGATATAGGATGTAGGGTGATAAATAATAAATACATTTATTCTGTAAATTTTGTGAGTACAATAATTCCCGGCTTTAATTAGAAATTTGATGTACAGTATACATTTATTTGTCGGCTGAACAATTCACATAATAATATTATAATGTTGTTGTCAAATCATAGGCTTACTGAAGTGCGATATCAGTCCTCTATGAGAAAATATTGGTATAACTGTCTTTTTTAATGTGTATTGTTTTGGTTTGTATTGTGTGTTTCTTGTTAATAGACCTTGAGTCTGGAAATAAAGTCGAATACAACAAAACATTATTGCATTTACAAATGGCATGTTTTATTTAATATATTTAATAATATCTTCACAAGATATAATTATATAATAACATCAGACAAACAAACCTTGAGAAACATAATATAAAAATCTTTAGGCCTAACTGCATTTCATGAGCATCACGATCTGTGATAAATTAAATATGTAAAGACATTCTTTGATGTCAAGTGGTTTATGATTTAGTAAATCAAGCCAGTGACTAAACTAGTTCACACTGTTCCTGTAAGAAGGATGAGAACCATCTATTCTCTATATTGGGATTATTTCCTTTGCAGAACGCGATAAAAGTTTGCTCTGTTTTTAATTGCTGGAGACGTCAATTCAAGATCTGTTAGTGATTTGATTTCTTTATTTTTGCCAAAACTCCTGTTATAATCACTGCTCAACAAGTCTTTTATCTTCATTGTGTTTTCACTGTGTCAGTCTTGATAAAAGTATTCATAAGATTGCAGAAATCATGCTGCATCGTGTGCTCATTAGACATAAATGTGCTCGGGTTACAGCGCAGTGAGAATCTAAATAAAATGCTAGAATCAAAAATTTTCACAATTAACAAATTTTGGCAGCTGTTATTGTAATAATGCAGTAAAGGTTTTCAGGCTGTTAGCCAATCATAGCAATGGGTGTTCACATTGATGTCTCCAGCAGAGCATTTATATTTTATTTGTTATTTCATTTTTGTTCAGGAAAAAAAAAACACCAAGATTATAAGTGCACCTCAGGCAACATTATAAAATGATTAAGATCATGTATTTCCTGACGGATTCAGTTTTACTGTTAAACTCTGTTGAGGCCTTTTATTGTGGCCAGCCTAAGGCACACCTGTGCAATAATCATGATGTCTAATCAGCACTATGATATGCCAAACCTGTGAGGTGGATGGATTATCTCAGCAAAGGAGAAGTGCTCACTAACAAGGATTTAGACATATTTGTGAACAATATTTGAAAGAAATAGGCCTTTTGTGTACATGGAAAAAGTCTTAGATCTTTAAGTGTAGCTCATGAAAATGAGGAGCAAAAACAAAAGTGTTGCATTTATGATTTAGTTCAGTGTATTTAAAGAATTTGCCACTGGTGATGCTAGTTTTGATATGCACCGCAACATGTAGAAAAGACAGTGTAAGTCATTATAATCAGTAATTATGTCCCCACTGGATGCAATGAATGCCTCATTTGTAATGGGTTTTATTGGTTTTTGTGTGGCCATGCCGGGAGATGGCATCACAGTTTGTTAAGTGGTGTAACATTTCCGTCACACGCTTGAGGCATTCAGCCAATCACAACACACTGGATAGCTAGCCAATCAGCATACACTTCGCTTTTCAGAACAGTAAGCATAGAGGAGCAACAGTAATGTACATTATGTGGAAAATAATGTGTTTTTCGAACTTTAAACTGGATAAACACACTGCATTACACCAAATACACAAAATAATGTTCTTTCTAGCAACGACATATGACCCCTTTACACTGAGATCCACCCACTCAGCTGTTACACTACACTACACTGTGTGATAAGGTGCAGCTTTTCTCATGTTAAGTTTAGATTATCTGGTCTGAATGCAGACAAAAAATAGCTTAATAAGAATCAGGAATGTGATGGACAGAGTGCCGAACTGAGCTTGAAAGAGAAGTCCTTCATTATACAAAAATGAAAGAGATTGGCACTCATCCAAATACAGCTCAAAAAGCGTATTCCATTTATTGTTCAGAGGTCACAAAATATGTGGAAACAAGTGCAAATGTGCAGAAAGTTTTTGGTTATTAACCCATCCTCAGCGCAATATACTACCAAGCAAGACCTGCGTTCATTAAAACATGTATTATCGTAATACACCTAGTATCACAAAGATCTTTTAAATAAATACACATATATATCTCTAATCTATAACAAAATACAGCAAATACATTTATAAGTCATCCAAAATGATCCATATACAACGATATCAACAAAATATGCAAACAAAATATACACATTTACATATAATTATCTCATGACTCAGTCAATGAACATAATACCCAAGTACTCTTCGAGTCCCCCATATATATTGTTAAATTATTTTATAAATAATCTAAGACAAATCTTCATTCATACCAATCGGGTATAGACTTTTAAAATCAATAATCCACCTACATTCCTTTTGCACAAGTCTATGTTCTAAATTCCCTCCTCAATGAGTCTGTGTCAACTTTTCAGCAGCTATAAAATTTTGGTCTAGGACTGAATGAGACATCTCAACCAAATGGTGAGCCACAGCTGATTTGAAATCTTTCCTCCAAATAGCTCTCATATGCTCAATGATCCGAGTTCTAATTTGTCTATTTGTCTTAGCCACAAATTTTTAAACACGGACAAGATAACAGATAAATCACATTGGTGGAAGCAAATGATACCAGTTGTTTAATTTTAATTTTGTGTGATCAGTTATACAACTCATTTGTATAAATTTTTACATGGATTGCATTTCGGACAAAGATAAAAACCAACATCCCTATTTATGCACCCATCAATACCATCCTTGACATAAGTATCCAATCTGACTAAAAAGGCCCTTATATTCCTTGCTCTGTAATAATAAAAAGGGGGAGATCTGCAAAAATCGTTTTCCTCACTGAATCACAAGATAGTATATACCATTGTTTCTTAATGATATCTTTAATGGCATTAATGAGATAAGAATATGTCGTAGAGCAGACAACGGAGTAAGATTTGTGTTTAGCAGGTTTACAGACTGCCTTTCTTACCCTCTCCAAAGCATCATCTAACCACTTACGTTGTTTTTTGTGTGTGTGTATGTGTGTGTGTATATATATATATATATATATATATATACACACACACACACACACACACACACATATATACATATACATACATATACTTATAAATGTATATGTGAATTTGTTTACAAGCTGTTCGTGAGAGCTGTAATAATTACTATAATACATGTTTTGATGAGTGCAGGTGTTGCTTGGTGGCACATGGCACTGCGGAAGGGTTAATAACCGAAGACGTTCTGCACTTGCACATTTGCACTTCTTTCCATATAAGTTGGGATCTCTTTCATCTTTGTTTCTTTGTAAATTTTGGATCTACAGTACCTACCATATGTTTTTTGCCTACTGGATTTTTGCACAAGTGTTTGGCATTACTACCTTTTTTTGTGAATTGTAAATATGGAAGCATATGGGTAGCAATATTCAATTTGGAATGTAATATGCAAAATGACAATGCAATATGTAAAATGGCAATGCATTTCTGTATTTACATTTACATTTTCCAATACATTTGTGCAACGTATGGTGCAAAATGAAAATGAAAATTAAATTACATAATTTTCATTTGCCATTTAGCACACTAGTTTTAATATGTAAAATTAATACTAATTTTAAAGCTTTATAAGTTATTAAAACGCATTGCTATTTTACATATTGCATTGTCATTTTGCATATTACATTCCAAATTAAATATTGCTACCCATATGCTTCCATGTGTAAATACTTCATTAGACATATGGTAGTAGTAGCCCTTTATTGTCACTAGTCACAAGTACCAGCGAAATTAGCCATCAACCTGTCCATACATACATACAATATGACAATGGGGTAGACAGGACAGGAAGACAGGGTATTTTAGGAAGAAATACAGCATAACATTAGGAAAGTGAGGAGAAAAAAAACCAACACCCAGACTATGCTCCTTATGGGAGCACAGTATGGGAACAGGAAAAAAACCTCGGCAAAAAAGCACATAATCAATACACCATAGACACACGACTTTGCAACTGGGGACGGAAATTGGGGTGTCGAGGTAATCCAGCGCAGGCAAACAGCCGTCCGGTCCTGCAGCTAAAAAGCGCTGGCAACAGACCCGCTTGCCAGACTGGCGGATCAAAGCGGCGAAGGCGGGGGGTGGGGGGGGGGGGAATGCATGTCTGTATATGTGTAAGAGTTTGTGTATTTGTAGGCCTGGAGAGTTGCGATTCTCTCTAGACGCCTCAGTCCGCAGATTTTACAGCGTCACAGCAAGTTGCCATGGAGACGGCCTTGGACAGTTCCTAGACAGAGGTTTTATTGTTTATTGTTGTTTTACTGTAGAAGTCAAAATCCTTGAAGTGGTAAGCACAAAGTATGCTGGAATTTACAGTATACAAAAAAACAAGACTGAGTATGCTATTAGTTATTTAATATCACAAAGACGGTGTAGTGATGACCTTTTTGATTGTTCCTCTAGTGTATACTCCCTCAAAGGCTATATGGTATAGTAAACAAATAATGTTGTTATACAAAGATGCTGGGGACAGATGCATCATGAAACTAATGTGAAAAATAGCAGACAGGAAATGTGAAAGATGAAGGTGTTTGTTTAACAGCATCTCACCAAGACATCGAAAACCCATAACTTTAGGTTTTAACCTCCTTAAGAAATAAAGTCTAGAATAGGGTATAGCATTATTTGTCCAGTGAATGCATAAAAAACAGAATATAGGATTTAGACAAGAAACGAATGAATCTAAAGGGATTTCTATCTTTTATTCCACATATACATTCAAGTACATAAACAAAGGGTACAATTATTTTTTGTTTTTATGGTGATTTATGGTGTTTTAAAGCAAGCATTTATTTTAAAGCTACAATTTGACATAATGTGTAAACAAGAAGTTATGTTTTGTTTAATATACAACATTACACACATTTTTGTTATGCATTTCATACAAAGTTTAAATAACAAGGTAGGTAGTAATAGGTAGGATTAGTAGATATATTAGGTAAATGTGACTACCTACAGTGTCCATGGATGAGTATAGTTTTGTAAGGCTGAGAGCAGAGAAAGAACACACACACACTATAAAAGAGAAATTGTAAAAACTTAAATACAAAATGCATATTTATTTGTAAAAACAGTGTGAACTGCAGTAATAATTGATTAATGTTGAAAGAGCATATTGCTGTGCACATTGTCATGGGAACATTGTAGGTGAAGATCATTTGGAAATTAAATTTCAGTGTTCTTTTTGCCAAATTTGGTCCACGCTACACTGAGAAACATTTGGTCTGCTTCTTCCAAAGTGTTAATTTCAGGGTTTTTGCCTTTCAGAGTGAGTAAGGTATAGAGATAGTCACTTCTGATTGGAATTTGCCCAACAATTCATAAATGCACAGAACAAATCCTCACACCCATAATTTACAAAAACACAGACCTGAGAAAAAAAGATAAGAATCACAGCCATTTTCAGAATTGTATGCACTGTATGTAAATTCACCAGTGCAATTTAGATGTCTATCTACAAAAATGAAGGATTTTGAAAGGTGAAATCTTAAAGTACTCTGCACAAGATTACAGAGCTGGGGAGGTCAGCTGATGTGAGAGAGAAAAGAGATTATATTACACAAAAACATGCTTTCAAAAGAAAATTACAAGCAACAAGTATAAAATCATGCTGGTTCACTTTTGCTATTAGGACTGTATGAGGGAAGTGTATTTTTATTGTATTTTTTTTGTCATAGTTTTGCAATTGTACTGTTTACAATATGTCCTCCATAGGCTTGAGTAATGTTGATGATTGTCATGATTATTTATTTTGTCTACATGGATGTAAATTGGACTAAATAGTAAAATGAGTCATTAGCAAACCTATATCACATGCAAACCACACTCAAGAGTATCAGACCTCATGTTATTATATTCTCATTCAGATGCATCTATCTGAAAAATCTCCTTAGCATGTTAATGTCAAACACTTGAATGGGAAAACTGAAATCTAACCCTCTCTCTCTCTCTCTTTCTCTCTCTTATACCTGTCCTCCCAAATCTTAGCTCATCAGAAGCAAAGGAAAGATGGTTACATGCTCTTCAATGGTAAGAAAAATTAAATGGATCACATCCATAACCTTGTTTATTGTAACACAATAAGAGTTTCCTTTATAATATTGAAGTGTTCCAGCTGTGATTTATGTTGTCAATTTTCTTGACAGTTCCATGTCTTTGTATTTGTCACAAGCTTTCGCATTTGTTGCTGTTTGTTTCTAATAATGTTTTATTCTTCAGGAACACCTGCAGAGCCAGGCAAAAAGTCTTGCCAAATGCCATTCTTCTCTACGTCCTGCTGATTTGCGATCCAGATGACAATAGCTCAGCGGTACACAAGCGCCTTTTTAGTTTAATTTGGAGCCGAGCCACTCCCAGTCCTCTGAATTCATATCTCTGTTTACAAGTGGAAGTTATTTGTACTCTAGCCTGAATCTTTTCATTGGGAGTTGATGGGCATTGTTGTTGCTTGTTTACACACTGTTGGCTGTTAAGACCATTGCTGTGGCTGTGGATGTGAGCACGACTGCAGAAAATGTGGTTCAGCACATCATACAGCAGTGCAAACTATTGGTAAGCAATCATCAAAAGCCTCTCGTTGTTTTGTAATATATTATATGTATCATCTTTAAAGCAAAGCTGAGTACAAGGGAGTGGTCCAAATGAGAGAGACACATGCTTTTTCTTTGACCCCGATATCATCTTGTATCTTGGAGTATCTGACTACCTCGCCAGGCAATGTGGTTCTATAAGTTTATGTACATCATTCTGTTGTCTGATCACCAGTAACCCTATATTATGCCAAGTTTGTCCACTGGCATTTCCTGCATTTGGTAACAGCCATTTCCTCATTCTTCTCTCTTTTCAAAACATATTGACTACTTCCTGTGTGCAGGGTAAAGTCTCTGACTACCGACTGAGTGTAAATTATGAGAAAGAAGAGGAAACATACTCCCTTATTGGTGATGACACCCACACACAAACACACACACACACACGCACACACACACACACACACACACACACACACACACACACACACACACACACACACACACACACACATCAACCTATTCTAAATAAGGGCATTGCATATAGACATTTTTTTTGTTTTTCTATAAATACATTAAACTAACCCTAACCCATACTCTCACATTAACCTTAACAGCTTGATTTATTTTATTTTCAGGTTTTTAAAGATTCTGTCAGCTTTAGCTTACTATTTTTGGTTACACTTTATTTTAAGGTTTCCTTGTTAGAGTGTAATAAGACCTATACATTTAAGTGCTGAGTAATATTAATTAACTGCATGTGTTTACTATATGGTTAGGGTTAGGATTAGGGTTTGATTTAGGGTAACTTGCATGTAATTATGCATCATTTATTGTTATTATAATAGTAAGTACATGTAACAGGTGTAACAAGGACACTTTAAAATAAAGTGTTACCCTGATTTTTTTGTCCCCAAAATGTTAAGTCCAGTAAGTACACACACAAACATACAGTATGAAGATACTTTTTAAAGCAATTGTGAACTCATGGTAGATTGGGGTGGCAAACTAATCTTGGATTGGTAACTATGTTTCCTTTTGTGTGCCAATTTTTAAAATTGTACCCATGCAGGGTTCAACATATTTCATTCACCAGACATTTAAATGACATACAAAATTGCTAATTAGGGAATATTGCAACAATTTTGAGAAAATAACTGCTCATGTGTGGATTAATCTAATACAATCTAAACAAGCCATCTAAACCAACCATTACCACAAATTTAACCTAAAAAATATATGAATAGTTTATATTAATTACAAGGCATGCTTCTCAGACAAACTCAACATCAAATAAATATATCATCACGGTTGAGAAAAATTCAGAACTGAAGAATTTCCTCCCTTTCAGGCCGTGACACGGGATCTGAATTGAAATGTCTGTCTGTCTGTTTGCCATCATGATTCAGAGTTTGTCTTAACAGACTTTATATTTCTTTTGTGAAATTCACTTTTTTCTTAGAATATTTTTTGTGTGTCTCTCTGTTGTTGTTATACCTCAAAAATAACATTCACAAGATTCAAAGTGGGAGAATGAACTAGTTTGTCAGTTGTGTTTCTTACAGTCAGTCTAGTTTCAGTTATTTACAGATGTCATGCATAATTAAAAGAGTATTTACAAAGTTCTTCTCTGGTTAAAATGGTATATTATACTCAAGCCTACATATTATTATTATTTTTTTAAAGAATGTCTTGATGGTTTTTCCTCATTTATTCTCACATCTTGGTTGAAATCCTCTTTGGAATGTGATTGCAAGGTTTCTTTAAAAGCTCTGAGCTGTGATGAAACTCTCCGTCATAGAAAGCTCCGTAATGAAAGACTAGTAGGAATGATAGAAAAAAAGGCTCTATCAACTATTATTAAAGAATTCTGTGCACTCAGACCCCCAAAGTCATATGTATGCAAGTAATGTTTGTTGTATGAAACAACAGGATATAAGAGATTTAGCATCAGATAACAGAATCCAAAACTCAATTAAACTTTTTATATGTCTGCCTGTTTCTCCCTATGTTGTAATAGGGAAACCTCAGGAGAATTATCTCCAAATGCCAACTGTAAACATTCCCAAACACACAAAAACTGATCTTCACTGTCTAAAAAAATTAATCTGAAGCTTAGCTGGATTTCCAGTATAAAGTTGCACGCTAATCCACCTGTCAGAGTTTTGTACAGATTTTATGCTAGTTATAGAGGGATCAGAAAACAAACCAAAAGCTGTTCTCAGTGTCACATGCTTTATGCTTGCTTTTTTCAAACATATACAGAATCAAATATGTTAGCAATAAGGTAAACACAATAATACTTTTTTTGGCCCCATCACTGTTCTTTGAAAATGAAATCTCCTGCAATCTAAAATAACAATTTCCTGTCTCCATTTTTGTCTCTTCTAGGCCATGAGCTACCATTCATGAGAAGTCAACAAGTCCATCTGCACATACCCAGTGAGCTCCTGCAGGAAGTGTTTAGTTCTGGCCAGCAGACAGAGGCCACTCCCAAGACCCCTCACTTCACCCTAAAACTCAGAACACGGACTCCAAGGGGTGAGTGCATTTTTCATCAAAATATTGCATGTGGCTAGCTCAATTGTAGCGCCTCCTACAGGTCACCAGGGCATCACGGCTGAATGGACACCCAGGTAAGTAAACAACCTACCTCTAGGTTCATAAGTAGCAGCAGTGAAAGATTGAGAAAAAAACAGACAACCAACAAAGGTAAATTCAAATTATATTGAAAAATTTATATCAAGCCAAATGATAAATGAAAACAATTAACAAATTATTTCTCTTTCAGGTAAAAGCAGCAAAAATGAAAAATACTGATGATCAACAAAATAACAATGAAATTACTGATTGATAATAAATGCAAGGAAAATAAATAAACTGAGTTCTGGGTTTGTTTTCTTACTAGAATGATCTGTTATTTATCCTTCTTTAATTTTTTTTCCTTTTAGGACTTATTCATTTTAAATCCTTTTGAAATCAAGACTTGTAGTATATTACTAATAGTTCAGTGTATAACCTTTTGCTAGTTTAATTCTTATTTACCTAATTATCTTTTAGATGTTTTATTTAAATCGTTATAGATTTTAGATTGCTTAACTGGAAACTACACTGGCCTATTTCAATTGTTTGAGTACTCTGTAGCTTTAAATTTGAATGTGATATTCAAAGACTATTCAGCAAAAACAAAAAATGAACTTACATTGCAAATATTTCACCCAATAAACCTTATCTTCAAATTAGAACAATACAGGTATTGAAACAAAAAAAACACAATTCAGCTGTTAGTGTGTATACATTTCAAAACACCAATAAATTCAGTGATGCATTTTCAAATAAAGTTACCAGTCTCTGAATAAAAAAAAAAACAATCGTCCATACCCGATTGAGTAGAATGCAACAATCCAGGCCTACTGTTGTGTTGAACAATCGACCAAAACTAAATGAGACGTTAGATGCAATCATCCAGGCCTTCTTCCATCGTATTGAACAGAATAGCACATAGGATAAGAAAAGAAGAGTTTGATGTTTGTTCACTCACAGATTATTTTTCCTCCGTCCAGGGAAAACTAGCAGTGAATCCGCTGAAATCGTTCGATGGTTTCATTTGCAATTGAGATTCGCTGGGAGGCTCGCCATCTTCCATGCGGTGATGAATTCACTCTGCGTCATCGTCGTGTTCACATTGAAAAACATTCAAAAATAACTCAAAATCACTCAAGAAACAAAATAAAGTTCAGTTCAAAGTAAAATCAATGTCTTTCTAGACGCTTTATCTGGTTTCAGGTTTCAATTACTAATAGTTTCACTCTGAATAATCAGAGGTGACATCATGGTGACATCATGGACAATCAGAGGTGACATCATGGTGACATCATCCGCTTGCTTCACGCTGCGTTTCTCCTGATAGGTCGACAAGTGAACTCTACCTCACATTCTCTTAAAAGGCAACATAACATTCAACGATGTACAATTCCTACATTCTCAACATAAGAAAAATAAGAGAAAAAAAACACTGTTTTTCCTTTATGAAAAGTTTTAACTTCGCATTTATGAATTAAGTTATTAATTTACTTTTTTTTCTTTTTTTCCCTCTGGTTTATTTATTCTTATTCCTTTGTCTATTTGTAATCACTCTGGGTTACACCATAATACTTTATAATTTCATCAAATGTATAGCAAGACTATTGCCTTTTGTGAGGGTATGTTATCCGTGGGGTTCTCTATAGTATGTGGCTGTCCAAAGGCCAATCTACTGATTTTGCTACACTTTATCTGCTCATGAGAAATTTTTATAGTTCTGCAAAATGGAATTAAACATAGATTTGAAAAAAAAAAGTGTTAAATTGAGCTTTGGGTATTGTCCTCTTATTGGTAGGTGAAAGCTTAATGTTTTTTTTTCTTTTTTTTGCGAAAGAAGAGATATGAGAAACATGGACCTCTGTGATTAATCAATTCAATTCAATTCGAGTTTATTTGTATAGCTCTTTTTACAATACAAATTACAAGTTACAAAGCAACTTTACAGAAAATTATGTTTCTACAATATTTAGTAATAGCTTATAAGTGGTCACTGTCAGTTTGTGCACATATGACAGGATTTGTAGAAAAATTAATACAAGACGTAGTCAGCCAGATGATGAACATTATTAATATTATTAATAATTTATAATAATTATATGATACAGTCATACTTGTAACAATATTTGTTAGTTCTGTTGTTGATTCAGGGTTAGCATCATCTGAGGTCCTCTAAGGGTCAGCACCATCTCTTCTCAGGTGTTCTGTATCCAGACTGGAACTTGTGTAAATCCTAGTTAAATCCTAGCAAAACATAGAAACAAATAGAGACATCATTAGCATAGCTGCTGTTCCAACAAAGTAAAATTAATTAGTTTAACCCAAGCTAAAGAATAAGAATGCACATTTGATCAGATACAACTATACTCACAATTTAAGATACATTATTCAAATGCTTGGCGAAAGAGATGCGTTTTTAATCTAGATTTAAACAGCGAGAGTGTGTCTGAACCCCGAACATTATCAGGAAGGCTATTCCAGAGTTTGGGAGCCAAATGTGAAAAAGCTCTACCTCCTTTAGTGGACTTTGCTATCCTAGGAACTACCAAAAGTCCAGCGTTTTGTGACCTTAGGGAGCGTGATGGGTTGTAGTGTGGTAGAAGGCTAGTTAGGTACGCAGGAGCTAAACCATTTAGGGCCTTATAGGCAAGTAATGATAATTTGTAACTGATACGGAACTTAATAGGTAGCCAGTGCAGAGACTGTTAAATTGGGGTAATATGATCGTATTTTCTTGACCTGGTAAGGACTCTAGCTGCTGCATTTTGGACTACCTGTAGCTTGTTTATTAAAAGCAGGACAACCACCTAGAAGTGCATTACAATAGTCCAGTCTAGAGGTCATGAATGCATGAACTAGCTTTTCTGCATCAGAAACAGACAACATGTTTCGTAGCTTGGCAATGTTTCTAAGATGGAAGAATGCAGTTTTTGTAACAAGGGAAATATGATTTTCAAAAGACAAGTTGCTCTCTAATATAACACCCAGATTTTTGACTGTAGAAGTAGTAACAGTACATCCGTTTAGTTGCAGATTGTAATCTACAATATTCTGTGTAGTGTTTTTTGAGATGACTCCCCATTTAAGTAAACAAAATGGTAGCGATCGGACAGGTAGGATCTAAACCATCTTAGAGCCTTGCTTTGTAATCGATCTATGAGTATGTCATCATCTATGGTGTCGAAGGCAAGACACTAAGATCAAGTAAGACTAGAAATGAGATGCAGCTTTGATCTGACGCAAGAAGCAGGTCATTTGTAATTTTAACAAGTGCAGTTTCTGTGCTATGGTGGGGCCTGAAACCTGACTGAAATTCTTCATACAGATCATTTTTGTGCAGGAATTTAAATTGCCATCAGGGACTGAGAGATACTCCACAAAATGTGTATAAACGAGCTCTTAATATACGACAAATGATTGTGAGAGTGTGACGACTGGGTGAAGGAGGAGCTGGAAGCAAGTGCGAGTTGAACAATACAAAACTGGAACACAAATAACGCTGGGAGGAAGGTACTGTCCAAGATGGTGGAGAGGAGTGATGAATCCGGAAGGCGGAGGTGAGAAGGCAGCAGGAGAGGGTGGCACAGGAACTGCGGGGAAGCGAGCCGAAGGTAAGTTGTGTTGCTTGATGGTGGTTGCGAAGAGTTGACGGGGTTCCAGGGGAAGACACAGGCATCCAACGCAGAAACACATAAGAAAGCAAGACACAGGTTACAAACAGGAAACAACGTCTCATGAACACAAGACGTTAGACAAGCCATTATATAGGGATGAGTAATGAGTGACAGCTGTTGCTGATGACAATTAACAGAGACTAACTAATCAGTGCTGACGCATAACACACAGACTTGCACACAAGGTGCAAACCCAGAGATCACGGTTTACCAACCATGACAGAGAGCTGACCAAGGGTTAGAATGCTCAAGTATTCCCTTTTCAGTCCCCGATGCCAATTATAGATGCGGACAGTGTGCACAATATAACTTAACTAGCACAAATGCGATACATTTAGCCATCCTCACCCAGGGAAATAGATAAAATTAAGGGAATTATCTTTTGTAATACCAAAAATATAATTTATATGATTAAATGTCATGCGGCTTTGCTTATATAGGTAAAACAAAACTTTGTTTAAATACATGCATTACCAAACATAGAAACAATATATGGTTGAATGACAAAATAAACACCATTGACATTCATTTCAATGCTTTCACACATACTTTGCTGACTTGTCGATATTTAGGTACTGAACAAGTGAAAGTACCCAGAAAGGGTGATGACATCAATAAAATCTTATTACAGAGGAAAGCATAATCTATACATTACTCTTTCTCTAAAAGGTTTAAATTTAGAATTTGACTTGAAATCTCTTTTGTGTGCGTGTGTTATGTGTGTGTGTGTGATTTCGGATATTATGTATTTATTTTTGTTGTATTTATTTATTTTGCTTTCGTTCATTGGATTGTTTAATAAAGATATTATTTGAGTGCAGTAGTGGCAGTGTGTCGATTTTTGTATATTGACAGTAAAGTACACCATATGATCAAGCACCTGCCTACATTTTTTTTTGATGTGTGCACATTACACTTTCTTTGTGTACTCCGTAGTTCCCATCATGAAAGCACATCTGATGTAGCTAAAGAACATGCCAACACACAAATGGTCAGCTTGTATATATATTGTATATAGCACTGCTAATACATCCACAACATGCTGCTGTGAGCATGTAAAGAATATTGGTGCTGCACACATAACATATATGAATAGCCCTCATCTATACAGGTGGAGCTGGGGAAGGTGGAGAGGCTCTGAAGTGTGCTGAAACTGCTACCACAAGCATTAGCCAAATATTTGAATGTTGGATAGCGGGCTCATTGGCTACAGATACAGGAGAGAACTATTCAGCTTTGCCATGTCATACTGATGTCATTATGTCATTCTGAGCTAGATCTACAGGACTGCGCCATCTAGAGTTTCATACCAGGACTTTGTATGTATGTATGTATTGCCGGCAGCCATATCACCCTTGGGCCCAAGACCGGTTGCCCACTGAAGCTAAGCAGGGCTCAGCCTGGTCAGTACCTGGATGGGAGACCTCCTGAGAAAACTAGGTTGCTGCTGGAAGAGGTGCTGGTGAGGCCAGCAGTGGGTTCTCACCCTGTGATCTGTGTGGGTCCTAGCACCCCAGCGTAGTGATGGGGACACTATACTGTCAACAAGCACCGTCCTTCGGATGAGACGTTAAACCAAGGTCCTGACTCTCTGGGGTCATTAAAAATCCCAAGATGTCTTTCGAAAAGAGTAGAGGTGTGACCTCAGCATCCTGGCCAAATTCACCCATTGGCGTCTGACCATCATGGCCTTCTAACAATCCTTATATCTGCTGATTGGCTTCATCACTCTGTCTCTTCTCCACCAATAAGCTGGTGGGTGGTGGGCGTTCTGGTGCAATATGGCTGCCGTCGCATCATCCAGGTGGATGCTGCTCACTGGTGGTAGATGAGGAGATACCCCCTGACTACGTAAAGCACTTTGAGTGCCTTGAAAAGCACTATATAAATGTAAGAAATAATTAAGTGTATGTGTGTGTGTGTGTATATGTGTATATATGTATGTATGTATATATAGAGTCATGCCCAAAAATATGGACATGCTTCCTGTTTCACAGAAATAAAAATGGGGGGAAAACAAAGCCCAAATGCCCTTAATCATCCATCACAATGAGAAAAACCAAAGAATATATTTCTGATGTGGAGCAAAAGATAATTGATCTTCACAAATTAGTGAAGTGGCTATAACAAAAGAGCTAGAGCAGTGAAAATTCCCACTTCCACCATCAGGGCAATAATTAAGAATTTCCAATCAACAGAAAATGTTACAAAACTGCCTGGAGGAGGCCGTGTGTCTATATCGTCCTAATGCATGGTGAGGAGGTCAGTTTGAGTGGCTAAAGACTCTCCAAGGACCACAGTTGGAAAATTGCAGAAAATAGTTGAATCTCGGGCTCAGAAAGCCAACAGCATCTACATCACCACATGTTGTTTAGGAGGGTTTCAAGAAAATTTTTTTTAGCTCATCCAAAAACAAACTAAAGCATATTCATTTATCAGACACGACTGGAACTTCAAACGGGACTGGCTTCTATGATCAGATGAAACAAAAAAAATGAGCTTTTTAGCAGCAAACACTCAAGATGGGTTTGGTGAAAACAGGGATAGAAAGTGCCCCATGTGTACAATGAAATATACTTATGTATTTTTGATGTTGTGGGCCTATATTTCTGCTGGATGTCCTGGACATCTTGTTTAGATACATGGCTTCTTTGATTCTATCAAATACAAACAAATAAAAAATCAGTAAGTGCCTGACTCTTTCGCTATTAGCGAAATCTTATTATTAACATGATTACACAAGTAAGAGCAATGGCATTTTACCTTCTGTAAATGTTTTTCAGAAATGTTTTAATTAGATTTATCACTTTTTTATTTTATTGTTTTTTACAGCTTTTCAGGACATGAAAACAAGAGGAAGATATAAAAAATAAAATGTAAAAAAATAGAACCTTTAAAGGTGCCATGTGCAAAAATTGAGCTAAAAATATTCCAAAAATGACCTACATGCATCAAAAGTATGAGAAGAAATAAGGGCGATGATGTCATTAAAAAAATGTAAAGTTATAGTGCTGCAGAGATATCAACGTTAATTAGCAGTAGCATTACTAGCCCCGGCCCGACAGGTGTCGTAATACCAGTTTCGGCCATGGGAGGCGGTATGCGGGCAACATAACAACCAGCCAACCTTCAATACATGAATAACTCGCACGGCTTGTGGGCGTAATCTAACCTGATGTCAATCATGTGGAAAGTACAGCCCACTACTTCATTTCAGTTCAGGGAAGAGAGCGGAAGGATGAGTTAAGCCCTTGGCAAGAGACCACCACCCGCTACAGGGAAACAACCGCGCTCGGAATCACAAATCAAATCCGATAAGAAAAGGAGCCGAACCAGAGTAAACATCGGCACTGCTTTCAATCGCTGGAGACAACTGATGGACTTGAAAGAAATGTGGTCCGACACCGAACTTGCAACATTTCTTTTGGATTGGTAAGTTAGATGCTGTTAGTATTTCGCTAGAAGTTTGTTTTATATGTTTGTGTATTTTTTTTTCGGGAAGTTATAACATAGAAATGTATCGAAGGCTGTTCTATAAACGTGCTAATGTTAGCGATGGCTAACCATAGCTGCGTTTGATAATTAACTAATTATAACTTACTCATTTTTTTATATCATAAGTAACCTGCTCTGTCTAGTCTGTTGGTCTCCGTGTCCTCTTTGCTTCGTGGTTTTTCTGTACGTGAGAAAATTGATGTGTGGCGTGAAAGCGTGTGAAAAGAGTCAATTGCGTGTGTCTCACGGTGAATGCTTGAGAGTTGGCAGCTCTGGTAGTGGTTACGTTGGTTGGCGCTAGCTTGGTCAACATCAGCTGTCTGATGTTGACCAATGATGTTGACAGAATGCTGTCTGTCAAATTAATTTAATTCCAATAATGTGTATTTACAACTCAATGTAATATGAACAAAACGAATATGAACATATTCACTGGTAAAGGTGAAGGGGAGTAGCTTGAAGATGTCATGTTTCAAAATCACTTGACATCACCCAACGTTCCTCTGGAGGCAAAACGTCCTCTTATAGCAGCGGTTTTCAATTCCAGTCCTCGCGCGCGACTGTTCTGCATATTTTGCACGTTTCTCTTTGTTAACACACCTGATTCAGATAATCAGCTCATTAGAAATGAACTCCGTGCATGAACTGTTTTTCAAATGTTCATTGCTCCCTACTCTCTGAGCAGGGGAAATCTGTTGAAGTTTACCTCACATCGAAACATTCATTCACTGATTTGTGCTGTGCAGCGTCTTTAAACATGGACAACTGTGACATCATATACCTCTGTAAATCAATACAATTTAAATTCACGTCTTGCACACTTCAATGCACTTTGATTGGAACATATAGCTACGTTCACTTCGAACTGGAATCATGGCTGAATATCCTGTGATGTCCACTTCGCAGGGCACTTATGTTCGAATAGAACAAATGTCTGAAGCTCTAAGAGAAACGTTCAAAATGTGCAGAGCAGTGGGGTGCGAGGACTGCAATTGAGAACCGCTGTCTTATAGGCTTCGGCTATGCTCTAGGGTTGTTGTGAAGGCAGGGGCAGAGCATAGAGACTATGCCGTTTCTCGTTTGTTACTCTAGAGTAGACCAATTCACTTTATTGAGGCATACTGCCCCCATCTGGTATGGAATGTGGAGTATGACTTGATTTTTTTGCCAGATATGACAGATGGCACCTTTAACATTTAATTTACCGTATTTTTGGACTATAAGTTGCACCTGAGTATAAGTCGCATCAGTCCAAAAATACGTCATGATGAGGAAAAAAACATATATAAGTAGCACTGGACTATAAGTCGCATTTATTTAGAACCAAGCACCAAGAGAAAACATTACAGTCTACAGCTCTCTATGTCTCTATGTGGTAGTGTAGACTGCAGGAGCACTGAGCAGCATAGAGCGCCCTCTCGCGGCTGGAGATGGAAATGTTGTCTATTGGGTAATTTCTCTTGGTTCATGTCAAATTAATTTTGATAAATAAGTCGCACCTGACTATAAGTCGCAGGAACAGCCAAACTATGAAAAAAAGTGCGACTTATAGTCCGGAAAATACGGTAGTTAAACATTTTTCAGCACTCAGTGCAGTAAATAACACCTATTATATTACCTCTGATACTACCAATAAGCTATATGAATTCCTCTCACATCTCGTCATATTATACTTGATTTTTCATAAAGATGCCAACCAGGGTTAGTTAATAGTAATGGAGGCCTTTCATTCAGATATAAACGAAGAGCTTTAAGAGGAGCATTTAGTGTAATCACACAGGATGCAGCCTGTGATGTCTTCTACACTTGAGAATGATATGCTCAGATTTTCTGGTTCTAGTCAGAATCCTGGCAGCAGTGTTCTGGATGAGCTGCAGCTATCCAAGGGTCTTTTTGGGAAGGCCGGTGAGGAGACCATTACAATAGTCCACCCTGCTGGTGATAAAGGCATGAACACATTTCTCAAAGTCTTGACTGGAAACAAAACATCTAATTCTTGCAGTGTTTTTTAGATGATAATATGCTGATTTAGTAACTGCTTTGACATGACTACTGTCTCCAGAATCACATCAAGATTCCTGACTTTAATATTTAGCTGTTATACCCCTAGAGTCAAGGTATGCATTCACCCTGATAAATTCATTGACAGAGCAGCCATCAAGTCTTAGACAGCATTCTGTTATAAGCAAAAAGAGTGCGACTCTTGTTTAAGTAACTGTTTATAAGGTTTGAGAAGAAAGTTTGCGTAGCTTTGGCTAGTTTCACATTAAAAGCATGAAGGCTGTCTTTAGAGATGCTATAATGAATTTCAAGTTTCATCTTCTGCCACATCTGCTCTGCTTTTCTACATTGTCTTTTCATACTCTGAACTACTATTGATTTTTTCCAAGCTGATTTCTGTCTGACAGTCTTCTTGCTGACTTTCACAGGAGCAATGTCATCAATAACAATTTTAACTTTTGAGTTAAAATAATCAAGGAGAAGATCAACAGTGTCTGCAGAAATGCTTGGTTTTGGAGATATATCCTCCATAAATAGCACACTAGTGTTTTCATTAATGCATCTCTTTCTAACAGAGACATATCTAGATTCAGTCGTAGCAGAGATCAATATATCAAAGAAAATACAGAAATTATTAGATAGTGCTACCTCCTTGATAACAATGGATGAAATGTTTAGACCTCTAGTGATGATTAAATCTAGAGTATGTCCACAATTGTGTGTGGGTCCATACACATGCTGAATCAGGTCAAAAGTTTTCTGCATTATCTATGTGAATATTAAAATCCCCTACAATAGCAAAACTCTGAGGAAATCATTGATAGCATTTCTGTGAACTCTTCAATTTTTAACTCAACTTTAACTTAAGGTTATAGACAATTGAATTTAATCTCATTATTCATAAATAGTATAGTTTGAACCAATTAATAGCATAAATTAAATAGTCATTTATTGTAAACATTTAACATGTTTAAACCACATTTCACATTTTACAACTATGTGAAAAAACATAATTTTGAAAGGAGATTCTGTGAAGAGCTTATGGAACAGGGAAATACACAGGGAAAAAAAGCTTTTCAATTCTGTTGAAAGTAAGAAAAAAATTAATAGTAAGTTAGACTAGTGTCAGAAGAGTAATTTTCATGAACAAGAAAACACATAATTATCCTTCAAATGGTAAGACTATTAGGTTATTTTGAAATCCCTTTGTCTTGGCAACACTTTTACATGTGTGGCAAAAAGCATACTTCTACTTTAATATCAGCATTATTGAAAAACCATCTGCTCACATGGAAAATGAAAAGGTTCGGACTCATTTAAATGTATAATTAGCGAAACTGCAAAATGCATCTTCTGGGTTCTGACACAAAAGCAGCCATTAGAGTAAACTTAGAAAAGACCTATCATGCAGCTGCTTGTGGATTTTGTAATAATTCTATCATCACCTCTTTTTAAACACCCCCCATATTCCATCAAGCCTCATAATTCAAGCGGCAACTGCTGACCATCTGTTTGTTTAAATATAAATTAAACACTTATTATTTGAACTAATTAGGAAACAAATCATTTTCTTCCGTGTTCTAGCCCTTTAGTCTTCAACTCTGTTTTTGGAGACCCCTTGTCCTGCAGTTTATTTCCAGCCTCCTTCAAGATCCCTGTGATTTTCAAGCAGACCTGAAGAGCTTCTGCAGAACAGTTGATCGTTGAAGACCTCCTGCATTCTTCTAGACACCGTTTGAAACTGTATATTTTTTTATCTATCTACTGATAAAGGTTTCAGTTTTATCTACTGAAACTGTTCTCTACTGTTTTTATCTTTGTGTGTGTGCATATTTGAGCTGGAATGCATTTCCATATGTATGAGAGGGCAGACAAACTTCCACACATAATATTTTGTTGGCAAGTTCATTTAATTATGTTTTATGTTTCCGCCTGTCTGGTTGCAGCTATCTGTTCAAGCTCTATTGTTTTTTTGTCTAGTTTGCTTGCACAGTTGCCGGAGGAGAATGTTACCTTGCTGTGTCACTTATTTGGAGTGCTACACAGGATACACACTCAGTCAGAGGTGAATCAGATGACAGAAACAAACTTGGCCCTTTGCATTGCACCCAACATGCTCTGGAGGTCTTCCCAAATCAGCGCTGACAAAGAGGGACAGAGCGTTCTGCAGGTAAAATCTGGTTACATGTATTTTTAGTAATATGATCCATTTACATGTGTTTTCTCACTTCTTTAAATAGGTAGTATACAACACATCCATGAACCGTTTATTTAAACATTTCGGTTTACGTTAAAATTAATATATATACAGTGGGAATCAAAAGCCTAAAAGCTTTAGTAAAAATTGTTTGTCATTGCAAATTATATTATGAGCACAATTCCGATCACAATTTTTTTATCACTTTCTCTGCCATTATTTGAGAATGATCCAGAGAGTATCTTATGCACAAAAATACCTATTTGATTAGTGATGTTGAAATTCTGCAGAATCTAAAGTATTTATTTTATTTTACATCACATCAAAACCTGTTCATTTTTTTAATGATTTAAAATGTATTTGCTTTCCAGATTAAATGACATTTAAATCTCTGATTTCAGTGAGCTCTCTGACTTTTGAACCCCGCAGATTATGTAGGGAAATTGTACTTATTCCTATCATGACACAGTAAACCAATAATAATAATAATAATTAGAATCAAGAACTATATAACTACTCTAGAGACATAAACCTGAAATTAAACAAAAGACCTACATCACTGTGACAATTCATGAGTATGAACATGAGAGAATTCTTAATATACTGTAGCTAGTGGCCACTTGGGTAATCACTTGGCTAATTACAGTATATTATATATAATATTATATATTATACAGTATACAGTATATCAGTGACTTATTATTATACTTCAAACCAGTATTTTTGGCTTAAGGCTGCAAATAATTTTCCCCACCCTTCAGATCATGAATTCTGATGCATCGAATGGCTGCTGACTTGCTCTGCTTATTAACTTCAGACGTTTACAGTCAGGAAATCGGATATAACCAAAGGATATAAGCCTTATCGACAGGATGTTGACACAATTGTAAGCAGGGAAGTGATTAAGAATTTGAATCACCGTTGAGCTACTGTACGTCACTCTATAGATGCAATACAGAGTGGCAGGATATATGTTATATGTTAGTTAAGAGATTTATAAATCATAGGTTTACAGTACTTTTGCAAAATATTACATGGAAAAATTTACATTTCACATTAAGGATGAACGTCCTTGTAACATCAGTTCACACTGTCCGTCTTAATTCAAATTAGAATACAAAACCCTGCAGCGCTGTAACAGAAATTTAGCAGAACAGATTTTGCATTCCAAATTCCTTGAAAACCACATCTTTGTATTCAGGATCAATAAAATTCAAAAACATGTCCAGACTTTCCTGACTAATATTATGTTGGATCATTTGGCAGGTGCTGATGAGTCATCCTCTTCAGAGACAGGTATGAATGAAGGGCTCAACAAAAAGGATGGCTCAGAGCTATAGCGTCAGGCCAGCTGACAATCTCTCATTCAAACTCTTCCTGCATTTTTAGTAGTTGTTAAAATGGCAAGGTCTGATGGTCAAACATCAGTTAAAGGGATAGTTCCCCCAAAAATAAAAATTCTGTCATTAATTACTTACCCTCAAGTTGTTCCAAACCCGTAAGACCTCTGTTCATCTTTGGAACATTAATTAAGATATTATTGATCCCTGCATAGACATTAACAGAACTACCATATTCAAGGCCCAGAAAGGTAATAAGGCCGTCATTGGGGCAGCTGTGGCCTAACGGTTAGAGAGTGGGACTTGTAACTCGAAGGTCACAGGTTTGAGTCTTGGTGCTGGCAGAGTTGTACATGGGGTGGGGGTGAATGAACAGTGCTCTTCCAACCTTGATACCAATGGCTGAAGTGCCCTTGAGCAAGACACTGAACCCCCAGGTGCTCCCCGGGTGCTGGGTGTGTGTTCACTTCTCACTGCTGTGTGTGTGCACTTGGATGAGTTAAATGCAGAGCACCAATTCTGAGTATGGGTTACATACTTGGCAAATGTCACAACTTTCAAAATTGTCTATGTGACATCAGTGCTTTAATCATAATGTTATGAAGCTACGAGAATACTTTTTGTGCTCAAAGGAAATCAAAATAATGACGTTGTTTAACAATTTCTTATCTTCCGTGTCAGTCTTCGCTGCGTGTTAAGCCTTTAAAATCTGATGAAAATGACAGAATGCCCTAATTTTCCAGGAAAAAATGTGTCTGTATTTAAAACCACCATGGTACTACATTACATCTCTATATTAATAGATCGTCTTGATTATTTGTGTATTTGATTGTTTCATTTTTCTAAGATTTTTTTTTACCTAAAAAAAAAGTGCTTTTTTTGTAAACTTATAAACTTAGTTTACTAGAGACTTGAAATTAACTAGTAAAATTAAGAAAATAAACATTTTTGTTGAGCCCATTTTTGTAGTTTATTTACCATAATATTTTAATAGTTAACATCTAGTAGGCTGGGTATTACTTCAGAACTGAGAACTGTCCTGATATGAATTTGATCATAATTTGAACATTGTGTTGGTTAGTGGGTTCAAAATTGGTGGAGTATTTATTTCTTTTTTTTAATAAAAAGCTTACTGAAGTTTTTGGGAAGGTCATTTGTAGGACTGAGATATTTATTGAAAGGGAAAATCAACTTAGCTGACTGAGACTGAGAAGTGTCTTGATCTAGATATAAAAGCTTTTCATTTAAAGAGAGGATAAACATTTCAACCATACACAGCTGTCAGCAGCTGCTGCTAGTGTTTGATCATGGCTTGTAAATAACAGGAGCGCACCGGTAGCACAGCAGTCTGCAATCAGACCCTGATGTAAAGGAAGCCTATGAAAAGACCTGAAGTGGTGATGATCTCTGTGTGATTTTGAGAGATTGAAAATGAGATTGGGAGAAATTGGGAGGAAGGCAGAGCTCAGCTTTGTCACAGTTGAGCCTGAGATGATTGTCATCAGAGTTGTGAGACTGGAGAGACAGGGGAAGAAAATAAATACTATTGTAAGTGTGTCATTTAAATCATTGCAATAATTTAAGGTACATGTCAGGCATATGAAGGACATGTGAATTAAATTCTAACGTGTGAATAAAAGCATAACAGTGTGTTGCCTGGTTACCTAAAGATGACAGTTATTAGACACTTGTCTCCATAGCAACTTATTTACTGGGATATGAATAATAGGGAAAAAACCCAATAAAGACCAGTGCTCTAAAATTGACTGCCCACCAGGGGGTTAGAGAAGAATGTATGCTGTTTTTTATTCAATTCTATGCATTTATATTATTTGTGCATACATTTCATTAACATTATTTTGTCTGATCCAGCATAGATGAACATGGCAGCTGTGATCAAATCTCTGTTTGAATCTGGGAAGTATGTAATGTGCATCTGTAGATAAAACCAATAGTATTACATGAGATGTTGTGGAAGTTCATAGATTTGAACTGGCACAAGAAAGAAACGTGGGCTGAATTCCCATATTTTCACAAGATGTAATGAAATCAATGAAGTGCAGTCTTTAGCTTTGCAGGTGTATAGACGGTTTCAACGGCAACAACATAAACAAACGTTACTGCGCATGCGCTCTTTTGCGGACCTAACTTAACTTCCGGTAGACTTCCAAATTGAATCAATAACAACAGCCAAGTCCCTGTAGATTAGATATTTTTTGATAACAAACAAAATATGTGTGACGAGTAGGGCAGGGCCGAGGGACATGGGAGCGAGGCCGGTGGAGTGATTCGAGATGAGCTACACCTGTTTGACCCGCCGGTCTCGAGGCCCACTGAGGAGATGGAAGTATATAAAACTGGAGCGACGACAGTGAAGGACGAGAGAGGACCAGGCCTGGGCTTTTATTTGTGTTTTGATTTTTATTTGAGCGCACCAGTCGTCCGTGAGGGAACGACTGGGCTTTTAGTTGTGTTTTGATTTTTATCAAAATTAGATTTTTGATTTTGATTTTATCCTTTGATTTTAGGATATAAAACTGGAGCGACGACAGTGAAGGACGAGAGAGGACCAGGCCTGGGCTTTTAGTTGTGTTTTGATTTTTTTTGTATCTTTACAAATATCTTTATTTATATAGCGCTTTAAACAAAATACATTGCGTCAAAGCAACTGAACAACATTCATTAGGAAAACAGTGTCAATAATGAAAAAATGATAGTTAAAGGCAGTTCATTATTGAATTCAGTTATGTCATCTCTGTTCAGTTAAATAGTGTCTGTGCATTTATTTGCAATCAAGTCAACGATATCGCTGTAGATGAAGTGACCCCAACTGAGCAAGCCAGAGGCGACAGCGGCAAGGAACCGAAACTCCATCGGTGACAGAATGGAGAAAAAAACCTTGGGAGAAACCAGGCTCAGTTGGGGGGCCAGTTCTCCTCTGACCAGACGAAACCAGTAGTTCAATTCCAGGCTGCAGCAAAGTCAGATTGTGCAGAAGAATCATCTGTTTCCTGTGGTCTTGTCCTGGTGCTCCTTTGAGACAAGGTCTTTACAGGGGATCTGTATCTGGGGCTCTAGTTGTCCTGGTCTCCGCTGTCTTTCAGGGATGTAGAGGTCCTTTGTCAAGGTGATGAGTAGACTGAAGTTGGGCTCAGGTGGTTGTGTTGCGGGATGTGTTTCCCATACATTTATTTATTTTTGGAGACTCGCCACAATTTTAAAACTGATCGATTTTCAAAAAGGCTTTGTTGAATAAACATGAGTAACGTTATGTACTGCACGTTTAATAATAATAATAATTCCTTACATTTATATGTTTAAATGTCAAAACGAGGCACAGGTGTTTTTATATCGCTGTATTTCTGAAGGAAAACTTGCATGTTATATGTCTGATAAAGCAGCGTGTGAGCATACGAGCTCTGCTTTGTTTACTGCTGTTACTGGGGAAACCTCTATTTCTCACGCTTTATGTCTATGCTTTAAAACATCTCCTGCTGGCAAAGAATGAATTTGCATTTTCATTAAGTCCGCCTGATCCACGCAGCAAACATATTTTGTTTGTTATCAAAAAATATCTACTCTAGAGGGACTTGGCTGTTGTTATTGATTCCATATATCTATGATTGATTCTATTTGGAAGTCTACCGGAAGTTAAGTTAGGTCCACAAAAGCGCGCATGCACAGTAACGTTTGTTTATGTTGTTGCCGTTGAAACCGTCTATAATATGCAAGTCTTCCCTCAGAAATACAGCGATATAAAAACACCTGTTCCTAGTTTTGATATTTAAACATATAAATGTATGGAGTTATTATTATTAAACGTGCATTGGGTAACGTTACTCATGTTTATTCAACGAAGCCTTTTTGAAAATCGATCAGTTTTAAAATGTGGCGAGTCTCCAAAAATAAATAAATGTATGGGAAACACATCCCGCAGCACAACCACCTGACCCCAACTTCATTCTACTCATCACCTTGACTTTAACTGCGTTTGTAGAAGGCACTGCAGCCAGACCGATATACACAACACAGACCGGAAGTTAACTTAGGTCCAGGCGCGTGCGTCCGATGAAACCGTCTATAGTGTTCTATTTTGTAATTAACCCTGTGTGTTGTTTGACAAGTAAAATTCACTTCAAGTAACATTCACTTGTCACAGTGGAACATTACATAATTTGCTCACCAAAGTCCCTCTCGGTAGTTTCATTTTGAAAAAATAATGATATGCACTGATAAATAATTTGGAATAAATGCTGCAGTAGCCTACTCCTCACAGAAGCAAGAATTGTCCATTTTGATTTCCTGGGGACTTTAAAAGAACACGAAGGCGAGATATGAATCACAGATTTATCTATAATGAGCAGTTGGATGTGTGTGACTCTGCAGATGCTTTTGTTTCTCGACACCCAAGATGGCAGATAATTTGTGCTGCGCATTCTAACGCTGTGTTCGAACCCAATGAATACAGCCAATTAGTGCACAGACAAATGTGTGGTGAATGAGTGCAGGCTGTTTGAATGAACCACTAATTGTTAATGTGGTTAGAATGTTAGAATAGTTCACCATGTCCAGGACTATGTACGATGATGCCTTTTGCATGCTAGCCGCAGATCTCTATGGTGTGTATGAAATACAGTTTTTTTTTTTTTCAGTGGAAGTGCTACAGAGCATTCCATTCCCTCTACAGTATACGGTTTTTAATTTCAAGTCCTTTGGGGATGTTTATATCTGAAATGAGTAAGGAGTAAAAAATATTTTGGATTTTGTGAGGATCTCTATGCACATGCCAGGAGCGCGCACAAACACACTGGCGTCACGTACTCCAACTCTAACTCTAAACTGATGTCTTAACATTCTAGAACTTGGACAGAAACAAGGTGGCAGTCATCTAGCATACACAATGTGTCCACTTCAGACACACTGACATCACTCTGACTTCGCTCTGGCGAACGTAAAACACAAATCTTAAAACATTTTGTAAACTTCACAAGCTGGTTTGTACAGTGCTTTGGTCTCTGTTATATGTGCTGCTACGATCAACATTTACGTTTGTGAGCCAGCTGTGTCTGTTTTCCATATTGATGGTGTTTCGTGTTTTTCCATCTGTTATTCAGGTCGCAGCGCTCATCCAGTACCTGATAGAAAACACGTCTGCCATTTTTGTAGATGATCTGGAGAGTCTGTTCAGCAGGCAGATGAATACAGAGCAAGAAACATGCGATTACACAGGTAATTGTAAAGTTATGCCCTTTGGACCTTATTTCACTGAAATGTAGATGCCTACTGAGGTACTTTACAGAAAACAATTAGCCCTTTTGTGCAATTTCACAGTACTCCCACACACACTTTAGCTGCTGGTGGATGTGGGTGTTTTAGAATTTGAGTTAGTGGTTAATTAATTGAGAATAATACATTTTAGATCACTTTTAAGAAATGCCTTAGACCATATTATAGTTTCAAGTATGCTTAGATATATTTGGTATACCAGCTTTTATGCTCGGCCTTTACTTTACTAGATCCTCTTAAGCTCTCTCAGACGTAACTGAAATGTCAGACTGTTCAGAACACCATTTTAAGTGCAATAGACTCCTTCACTGACTTTAACATTCTAACCTGCTCTTAAGTATTGTAATTTTTTTCAGTGCAAACACATCTATGTAATCACAAAAAGAGGTAGTTTACTGAATGTTGCATTAAATGGAATATTGTTTTAAAAATATATTTGCATTATTTTTCTTTTAATCATGGCAGCAGTAATTCATCAGTTGAGGATCAAATGATGCAATATTACCTGGGCATTTATTAAGATGTGTTGAGCATACTTCTGTCATTTAAAAGTGACTAGTTCACCAAAAATATTGAAACTCTTTTATCATTTACTCTCCTCAAGTTGTTCCAAACATTTGAAGAAGAACCTCCTTTTTCATACAATTAAAATCAATGGGGTTGAAAACAGCCTTTGGCTGACTTTAATTTGTTGTGGACAAAAAAAACAAAATTGAAATTGAAATATTTTCTTTTGTGTTGAGTGAACTATACCTTTGAGGAGCCACTTCAGGTGCCTGGATCGCTCTGTTGAAGTGATGCTGTCTCATTGGAGTATGATTGATCGCAGTAGTTTTGCAACTCCCAGATCTGACCTGCAAGCTTGGGAATTGCACCATTCAAATTGCTTTCAGCATATTTATTGGGTTCTGTTAACTGATTTACATAATCCTTTTAGTGAATTGTGTGCTACTACAAGGCAGACAGCACATGCAAATAATTGTGTATTTTTTATGAATTACCCCCCCCCCCCCTCTCTCCCTCTATATACCTAGAAGAGTATATGAAATACATGCAAGATGCAATATTAAACATTTTAAATCGTAGCTTGCTGCATTGTTGGGATATAAGTTACTCTTTTGTGTAAAAGTGTACTTGTTTTGGCAGTTTAATTAAAATTCATGAAGTACATCTGTGATTTAAGATTGTGTGAATGTAAGATTGCTTCTTTTTCATTTTTAATTAAATGGAAGGTGAAGAATCTTTGCATTATGTGATTGCATAGCCCTATGGTGAGCTCCGCTATATACCGCAAATTTTAGCTAATATGGTAGATCATCAGGGTATGCGTTCAGAAAATATGCATGGTATTTTAACTGTATACACAAGACAAAACCAGTGGTTTTCTGTTCTAACCAGAGATTTTCACTGGATTTCATGGTTGTCCTTTGGGTCGCTCATAAATTCAGTCACTTCTTTCATAGCCATTCCAGTATAGTTTTGGCAGTTTGGTCACGTTTAGGATGAAAGGTGAACGTTTTTTCTGAGTAACAGGTTTTCTCCTAGGATTTCCCTCTTTTCTTCAATTCACACCAGCTCACAAATGGTTGATGCTGAGAGTATCCCTTGAAAATTGACCATAAGAAAATGTGGCTTTTGTCACTGTAGTTCCTCTTCAGGTCGAGAACGTTTTCTGCGGCGAGAACGTTTGGGGAACGCGTCCAGCGTTACGTCTCTGAATAATGTGTATAATCAATCCAAAGGAAGGGCGAGACGTCATAGGCGGGTGACGTCAGAGAACAAGAAGCATAAAGCATGAGCGGCGAAGCCGGAAATCAGCCTTGTGTCTTCAGCAAGCGCTCTGTGTGTGTGTATGTGTGTCAGTCACTATCTGTCTGTGAGTCTTATTTAGTGTCGTTTGTCCACTGATAAACTCCATTGTCAAAGCTTCAATCAAAAGAAGTTTTGGGCGAGAGCAGGCAGCGTTCAGGCTGTGTGTTTTCCCTGCCAAAAAAAAGAAAAAGGTAGGTACACACGCAGCTCGTGTGTTGTCTGCTTGAGAGTGAAGCGTGCAGTGTCAGCTCTCGAGGGAGTTGACGGCTGCAATGCGAGCCTTTGCTTCACTCTTAGAAGGCTCTCTTTGAGGAGAGAGCTTTCACTGGCATTTCTCGCGGTGTCAGCCCCGCTTTTGTCGAGGAAAAAACAGAGCGGTGGTTGTGCTCGCGGGATTCGCTTTCGGATCTGTTAGAAGGAATGTAAGACGGGCTTCAAGTCCCTATCTTCTTTCTTAGCCACCAGATCCGGCGCCCGCTCTCAGGGGTTCGGAAGCCCGCGTTTGCGGTACTTTCTCCCCGATGAGAGGGCGCGACGCACTGCCTGTCTTTCTCAGAGGAGATTGATATGGAAAGGCGTTGATGAGCTCGCCAGTTGTTTAAGCACCAGTCACACAAGCACCAGTTACACACGCAAATTGTGCCTTATATTATAATAAGCAGCATTAATGAGGAGTGGTGCATGCAATCTTGCGGTCACGGTCGCGCTGGGGCTGATGCATGGCGGCGACCGCGATAGAGGGAATCGCACATGATCTGGTGAACGGGTTGGAGAAGGCTCGTCCTATCTCCACCCGTGTTTACCCTTACGAAAAATAACCATGGTTTTATTATAGTAAAACTGTAGTAACCCATGGTTTTTTGGTGTGTTGACGACCATATGTATAACCACAGATTTACTACAAATACCATGGTTAAACTATGGTTAATTTAGCAAAACCATGGTTAATTTGTGGTTACCATGGTTTAACTATAGTAACCATGGTTTTTTGGTTTTATTTGTAGTAAAACCATGGTTAATTTTCATAAGGGTACTAGATCTAGAGCTCGTTCTCGAGGCTTGGAAACCAGCGCTGCGTTTTTTTCGCCCTCTGAGACAGCTCGCTGCTGCTACTGCATGCTTTCTCGCCGGGCACGCTCTGAGGAGTGTATCCTTGCATGTGATCTTGCAGTTGCAGTCGCGCTGGGGCACGGCGGCGACCGCGTTCGCAGGAATCGCACATGATCTGGCGAACGGGTTGGAGATGGCTATCTATCTCCACCCGTGTTCACTAGATCTAGAGCTCGGACTCGAGGCTTGAAATACCCTGCTGTGGTTTCTTCGTCATCGGAGGCAGAGCTCGCTGCCGCATTCATCTTTCCCTTAGGAGATTGATGTTGTCTGTGTGACTGAGTAGCATATATTAAAAAAAAATAAAAATAGACATACACGCTGCTGAGGCAACGCGTGTATTACATTGTTTCATCTTTATGTGAGTTTTTTTCTACACCAGACCGTGTTGACTCATCTGGTTGTTGACTACTATATATTAATATTTATCGGACTATGTGAAGTTAGATGTGCACGGGCTCTAGGGATGTAATTTCTTATGTGAGAACACGTGTGTTCCGCTCTTCCTCTGAGGAGGTTGAGGCGGTCAGGGGCTGCTGGGCGGAGCAGTCCCAACCATGTTCCAGCCCCTCGTGCCGGGGGTGTCACTTTTGTACTCCGCAGACACTAGAGTCAGAGTGGCGCTCCCAGGCTGAAGGCTTCTAGTGGAAAGCAATTCTACGGACTGTTGTTTTTGCTGGATAGCCTTCATCATAACGTCCTGACGTGTAAGGCCTAGGATGTTTTGAGGGCCAGCTCCCTCTGGGGAAGAGTGGTGTACACCGCATTACACGGTGCCCGTCTCTCCTCAGTGCCCTCAGGGGATCGATCTGCCAACCCTGCCGGTGTTCCAGGGCGCAGCGGTCTCCAGCGAGCACTTCTCTCAGTTACTGCCCGGAAACGTAGCGGTGCTGAGAGGCTTGCTACCTCTACGGAGGTCTCTAGAGCAGCTAGTATGGTCGTCCCCTGCCGGTCCGCACGCTTCAGGACACCGAGCTAGTGACTCTAGGCACACCAGAGGCCAGTCTCGCGAGACTGGTTCCCTTAGGAGGTCACATGGCGGTGTGGGAGCCCCTGCCAAGTGTACTTCACGGGGTCCTGCCCCGAGCAGGCTCTGGTCTAGTCTTCCTAGCAGACGACGTGGGTCTGAGGACCGTCGTTTTTAGGAGACTTCAGCTACGAGGGTCCTGATGCTGCGGCTCAGGACCTCGGAGGGCAGGCCCCTCTGGGGAAGAGCGGTATACACCGCATTACACGGTGCCCGTCTCTCCTCAGTGCTCTCAGGAGATCGATCTGCCAACCCTGCCGGTGTTCCAAGCAACAGCGGTCTCCAGCGAGCGCTTCTCTCAGTTACCGCCCGGAAACGTAGCGGTGCTAAGAGGCTCGCGACCTCCTGGGAGGTTTCCAGAGCAGCTAGTTTGACTGTCTCAGTGGGTCCTGCACACTGTAGTGAGAGGCCACAGAATCCAGTTCTGGTGGGCCCCAAGCAGGCTCTGGTAATGGAACAGAAGTAGACTCTCTCTGAGGATGGAGACCATCGATGTGGTCCCTCCTTGGGTTGCAGAGTCCGGGTCCTACAGCCGGTACTTCACTGTTCCAAGGAAGGATGAGGTGTTGTGTCCTTTTCTAGATCTGTGCTTTTTGAACCTCTCAGTCAGGGGACTGAAGTTTAGCACGCCTGCACAGGCCAAGTCCGAGGACTGGTGTGTCATGATCTATCAAAAGATGCACTTATCTCCATCCTTCTTCATCGGAAAGTTCCTGAGGTTTGCTTTTGGGAGCAAAAGCCTACTAATACGGATCTTCCACTGGCCTTGCACTCTCACCCCACACTTTCACGACTCAACCACATTGACGATTGATTTATATCAGCTCAATCTGAGCAGATGACGGTTCTGCACCGAGATGTCGTTCTCGCTCACATGAAAGAGCTGGGGTTAAGACTTAACGCCAAGAAAAGTGTGCTTTCTCCAGTTCAGAGAACCACTCATCTGGGCATGGTGTGGGATTCGATATAGTGGGATACTATTGGCCTGCTGTACATGAGACCCCTACAGTGGTGGCTCAAGACCCTTCTCCCTGAGGGGAAACCCACTTCGCATGCTAAAGGTCACGCGGCGCTGCCTACGTGCCTTGGATATGTGGAGGAAGCCTTGGTTCTTGTCTCAGGGCCCGGTGCTGGGAGCTCCTTGTCGCCGTGGGATGTTAGCGACAGACGCGTCCCTCACTGGCTGGGGTGTGGTCATGAGTGGCCACCCTGCCCGCGGTCTGTGGAGCGGTCGCCATCTGACATGGCACATCAACTGCCTGGAGGTGCTTCGTGCACTTCGTCATTTTCTCCCAGACCTAAGAGGTCGCCATGTGTTGGTGCGCACCGACAACACAGCGGTGGTCTCTTTCATCAACCGCCAAGGAGGTCTGCACTCACGCTGTTTATACAACTAGCGTACCAGATCCTTGTGTGGGCCCAGGACGAATTCCTCTCGCTCAGAGCAGTTCACATTCCTGGGCATCTTAATATGGGACCAGACATCCTGTTGAAGCCGGCCTGCAGCCCCCCCCCCCCCCATTCCTAGAGAGGAAATCGGCCACCGCCATCTGAACACCCGGCCTGTGGATCACCTTGAACTTAAAAGGCTGAAGAGCTAGATACCAACGAGTGATCCGCGCGTTGGTATCCTTCATGCAGTGGAGCCACTGCAGCGGGGTGTGGTCCGAACAGAGGGTGAACTCCCGCCCCAGGAGATAATAGCGGAGGGTGAGGACGGCCCATCTGATGGCCAGGCACTCTTTCTCAATGGTGCTGTACTTAGCCTCTCTCTTCGAGAGCTTCCGGGCTAATGTACAGCACCGGCCGTTCCTCCCCCTCTATCTCCTGGGACAGGACTGCTCCCAGCCCCCTGTCCGACGCGTGTGTCTGCAACAGAAAAGGGAGAGAAAAATCAGGAGAGTGTAACAACGGCCCGCCACACAGGGCAGCCTTGACCTGAGTAAAGGCCTGCTGGCACGGCTCCGTCCACTGGACCGTATCTGGCACCTCCTTTTTAGTAAGGTCAGTCAAAGGGCGGGTGAGGTCCGAATAATTAGGAATAAACCGTCTATAATATCCCGCCATCAAAATGGTGTAATACAAACGGCGTTGTGAAAGCTGTCTTTTCTCTGGACAATGGAGACAAGGGGATCTGCCAATAGCCCTTTGTTAAGTCCAGTGTCGAATAAAAGCGAGCCGCGCCCAGCCGGTCAAGCAACTCGTCAACCCGCGGCATTGGATACGCGTCGAATTTCGACACAGCATTCACCTTGCGGTAATCTACACAGAAACGGACTGAGCCGTCCGTTTTCGGAACTAAAACTATCGGCTCGCCCACATTAGATTCTTCTATTACCCCCATGTCAAGCATAGCGCCTAATTCAGCCTGAACTACTTTTTTCTTGTGCTCAGGTAAACGATACGGCCGGCTGCAAACTACCACGCCCGGCTCGGTCTCGACATGGTGCTGAATCAGGTTAGTATGGCCCGGTAGGGGTGAGAAGACGTCGGCAAACTCTGCCTGCAATTTCGTCAAATCAGTGAGTTAGGACGGCGAGAGGTGATCTCCCCCTGGAGCCAGGGCGAGGGATGGTGGTTTGATATTCGCCTCTGGCCCGAGATCATCCTCTCCGCCAATCACCATTGCCAACATCACTGATTCCGCCTCATTCCATTTTTTAAGAAGATTGAGGTGGTAGATCTGACAGGACCCATTCCTATCGGACCGTATTACCTCATAATCGAGATCTCCGACCTGTCGTGCGACCTCAAACGGTCCCTGCCACTTAGCCATTAATTTGGAGCTCGACGTTGGGAGTAATACAAGTACTTTCTCTCCCGGTGCAAATTTGCGTAACCTAGTTCCCCTGTTATACAGCTGGCTCTGGCGGTCCTGGGCTTGTAACAAACTCTCTCTTGATAGCCGCCCCAATGTGTGGAGTTTTGTTCTCGAGTCCAGCACATGCTGAATTTCGTTTTTGCCCTGAGATGGTCCCTCCTCCCAAGTTTCTCTCAGTACGTCGAGCACCCCCCGGGGCTGGCGTCCATAGAGAAGCTCGAAGGGGGAAAACCCCGTGGAGGCTTGCGGGACCTCTCGCACAGCGAATAACAAGGGCTCTAGCCACCTATCCCAATTTTTGGCATCTTCGTGCCAAACTTACGAACTTACGGATCATGGATTTAAGTGTGCGATTAAATCGTTCGACCAGGTCGTCGGTCTGTGGGTGATAGACGCTAGTCCGAATCGACTTAATGCCCAACAATCCGTACAGTTCGCGTAGCATACGTGACATAAACGCCGTGCCTTGATCGGTGAGGATTTCTTTTGGAACCCCCACCCGGGAGATAAGACGAAACAGGGCATCCGCAACACTTTTAGCGGAAATGTTGCGGAGGGCCACCGCTTCAGGATATCGTGTTGCATAATCAACTATGACTAATGCAAAGCGATGTCCTCGGGCAGATCGCTCTAATGGCCCGATGAGGTCCATACCAACTCTTTCGAAGGGGACCTGCATTAAGGGAAGAGGGCGCAAAGGCGCTTTTGGGGCGGCCGGTGGGTTTACCAACTGACATTCCGGACAAGACGCACACCACCTGCCCACGTTGTCATGAATGCCCGGCCAAAAGAAACGGGCCATGAGGCGATTTAGTGTTGCTGCCTGTCCCAAATGGCCCGCCATAGGATTAGAATGAGCCGCATGGAAAAGCATTTCCCTGCGACCCTTTGGAATTAACAATTGGGTTGTATTCAATTTTGTCCGAGCGTCTTGGGTCACTCGATACAACCGGTCTCTTAAAATGACAAAATACGGATAGGAGAGCGGGAGGGCAGGTTGGAGAGACTGGCCATCGATGGCGCGGACCTGTTGAAATGCATGTTTTAGGGTCTCATCCTGAGACTGCTCCAGAGGAAAGTCATCACGCTCCGAGAGAATCAGTCTCCAGATTTCGTTCAGTTCCCCTGAAGCAGAACCCAGCGGTCCTGGCTCAGTTTCCCCCACCTGTACCCGCGCGGTCACGCGGGCCAATTCATTCCCAAGATTATCGGATGCCGGAGGTGGGGACTAACCGCCACCTCCACACTATGCTTTTGTCCCCGGAATTGAATAATAATTGGGACAACCGGATACTCCACCACATCCCCGTGTACGCACCGCACCTTAACCACACGGCTTGTATCCAATGCCCCCGGTTGAATCAGGCTTTGATGGATTGAGGTTTGGTTACATCCTGAATCCACCAAGGCCGGATATGTACCCCCCTTGATACTCACGGGTATTTGGTACTCGCCAGCCTGACCGGGGGTGACCTGTGGGACGTCCGGGATCCGGATCATCGTCCCCACCTCCATCACTGGACACCTGTCCACAAAATGCTCTGGGTCCCCGCAACGCCAACAGGCCAGCCCAGACCTACCCTCTGCCCCAGTGGCAGGGAGTGGATTGGAAAATTGGCGCAGAGAGAGCGGAGACACGGAAGCACTGTCCCCTCCGGCACCCTGGGCGGGGCCCTTTGGCTTCGCGAAGTAGCCTGGGTCAGACCCGCCCCGCCACCATGTGGTCCTCTGCCAGGTGGATGGCCGAGTCCAGCGACGTGGGGCGGTGGCACTGGACCCACTCGGACCCATCTTCTTGGGCAACGGTCCTACTTCCTCCCGGGTTTCGGCACCAGTGTAGCAAAGTTCGTTGGTTGGAAGGAAGAGGACAAAGGGGTCGGCGGGACTGCTGACAGTTTTATTATAAAATAAAAAGAACTCAAAGTTACAAACACCCAAACGGTGACTCTTATTCTGACAGCGCTAGTTCCGGGTTACTCTTTCCGGTTTCCGTTTCTGTTTCCGGCTCGCTTCAGCAGTCCGTCTCTCTCTCGCTTGCTTCCGATTCTCCTGGCGTTTTAAACTCTCTCCACGCCAATTACTAGAACAAGAAACAGGTGATGATAATTTCTGCCCAAACCACTAACTTACCGCTCGTCTCCTGATTTTCTCTCCCGCTGCAGACTTCGCTAAACCACGCCCCCCCGCCACAGAGAGTTTGGCCAGACTCGGGTGGATCTGTTTGCGACTCGAGACACATCGCACTGTCCCCTCTGGCTTTCTCTGACTCATCCAGCTCCACTGGGGCTGGACGCCATGGTTCAGACGTTCTGGCCGGGCCGGGAATGGTTCCTGGGCCTGATTTCTCTTTTTGATGGCACTCCTTAGGAGGTTCCCGTCAGGAGAGATCTCCTCTCGCAGGCGGAGGGTGCGCCCCCGCATGGAGCTTAGAGGCTGTAGGTGTGTGTACTCTGAGGAGGCACAACTCTTAGCTTCCCGTCTCTCAACCGATGTTGTAAGACCGTTCTCCAACCCAGAGCTCCCTCAATGAGGAAACTTTATGCCTTGAAGGGGAAGCTTTTCAGTTCTTGGTGCGGAGACCGCCAGCTCGACCCAGTTAACTGCCCGGATGGTACAGTGCTGGAGTTCCTGCAGGCTCTCCACAGGGTTTCATCCCCAGAGCAATGGCCAAACTGAGAGAGCCAACCAGGATTTGGAGAGAACGTTGCGATGTCTGGTCTCCAAGAATCCTTCCTCATGGAGCCAACAACTGTAAATGGTGGAGTACGCCCACAATTCGTTACCAGTATCATCTACGGGCCTATCTCCGTTTGAGTGTAGTCTAGGTTACCAGCCACCAATTTTTCCTAGTCTGGAATCTGAAGTCGCGGTTCCCTCCGCTCACGCCTTGGTCCAGAGGTGTCATCGCACTTGGACTAGAGCCCGCGAGACTCTACTCCAAGTGGGAGCGTGAACCAAGGCCAAAGCCGATCGCCACAGGTCTAGGCCTACCGTATACGTCGTTGGTCAAAAAGTGTGGCTTTCTACCAAGAACATTCCTCTCCGTTCCGTCTCTAATAAACTTGCTCCCAAATTTATCTGCCCGTTCACTGTCACCAAGATCATTAGCCCGGTGGCAGTCCGCCTCAAACTCCCTCCAGTGTACAGGAGGATTCATTCCACCTTCCATGTTTCCAAAATAAAACACATGTTCATTCTCGTATTAATCATGTTCATGAACTCGTATTCGAGTTCCTGTTCAGTGTCTTCGTGGTGTTCGTCTCATCTCGTCTGGAGGTTCACTGTCACTGTATTCACCGTCACCTGTCTTCACCAGCACGCTGACCATCTAGTCCCTGCACCACCAGCCCACCCGAGTTCCTGTACTTCTTTGTGTCTTTTGACCCTCAATAAAGAGTTACTTGCATCATTGCTTCCGCTTCGCTTCATGTATTATGACACTTTCCTTCTGCAGGAAAAGTGATGCTAAAACATTTTAAGGTCATGGATCAAACTCTCTTGGTGGAATAAGAGCAGAAAGCTGAGGGGAAAATGCGAGAATCTGTCAAGGTTCAGATACCACAGACACTGTTTTATGGTCATAATGTTCCTCTGGTGTCACTTAGTACACCTCCTCAGCAAACGTCAGTCCAGGTGAGGACACATTGTACTCCTCCTGATGCTGCGGATATGACAGACGCAGGTTTGAGTGATGAATCTAATGTTAGCTTTGTCATGACTGATATTAGCAACGGTGTAAGCAGTTCTCTGGAAGTGAAAGTTCTGCTGTCAAATCGATTAATCATAGCTTGATCACTGCTGACGACCTGTGCCGCCCTGGCTGCATTACTGAATCCGTTAGCCCTGCTGTTATCATTAGCGGGGGTTATAGTATCAACCCCAGTATAAAAGTCTTACAAAGCGATGCTAATCGGAGCATGGCTTATCCCAAGCCCACTAACAAATCCTCAGGAACTTTTCATCACACAATCTGTATCAAGCTCCCTGGCAACAGAGGGACAACACAGAACAAACCATTATCATAACTAGATCTGTTGATGTAATACTATATGGTGGTGGGGGTATGAAACATTTACAATTTCAATGCAATGTTCGGTAACACTTAAAGCCTTTATGCATACTGCATTATAAAGGTATTCATAATGTACATTGTAATGCATTGTGTGCTTTTATAAATGATTTTAATCAAAGTTAAAATGCATATTATAATATTTTAATTTTGTTGTGTGTTTTAATGCACTGTACTTTCTAAAGTGTAGCAATGAATAAGATAAGTGTTACAGTGTATTACAACTGTGGTTACAATTATTCATGTGATCATACAATGCATTATAAGGTCCATTACAAGGCATTATTCATCTATTAGAACTACTTTTATAATGCATTATATATAAAGGCTTTAAGTAAATTGTTAGCCATTTTTTCCTAAGAACAAGCCTGAGTACAGAGTCTGCAGCTGGTATGAGCATGTGTGTATACTTGTAGTAGAGGCCACAGGCATAAGATGAATATGCATTTTCGCAGGGATCTGACTGCGGGGTGCACCTTTTCAAAGTTTTCTGCAGAGACATGTAATGCAGTTGTGTGAATGGAAAACTTGTTTAGTCCATGCTTGTAACAGTTTACAACCCTCCGCTAAAAATATTTTTTTGATGAATTTGGTGTCTAAACAACACTGGACCCAACTGACTTTCAGTATGTGGACAAAGTCAGCTAAAACATTTTTCAAAATATATTTTTTTGGGTTTTAAGGACATAGAAGTTTGGAACAACATGAGGAAATTATGACAGAATTTTAATTTGTACTTTAGTTTAATAAATGAATTATGATATGATTTTAAAACTGAATTTAACTACTTCTACTTACTACTCGTTTTTCTTTCTGATTTCTAAATTCTAATCAGAAATTAACTGCAAAAGTCGTACACCTTAACTTTGTTAGCCCTAAAATATACATTATTTAAACTCTCTAAAATGTTCCTAGAAGCCAGTTAGAAATCCCATGGTTTAGAGTATGTGGCGTTAGAGCCAGTAGTCATTAATATTTAAAGACAGTCAATATATACAAAGACAATATGCATGTGCTTCGGGCAGAATTTGAAGTTATTGTGATGGTAATCACACTCTTGTGGATGGAGATTTTATGTGATTTAGTGCAAAAGGGTAAGCGGCAGACATCACAAAGGGCATCACTATAGTAACAAAGGGACTTCTGTGAAGATGGCAAGAAAAGGTATAACCCAGGGAAACGGCGTGATCTGCATAAAATGCTGTGATAAGACAAGAACATTGAGGAGAAACAAGCAGGTGGCAGGCGTTCAGACGTGAGTGTGCATAGTGTAGATCCAGTGTAAGACATTAGTGGATAACTGAATGATGCTTTAAATGATCATTTATAGCTGTGAGATGAGCTTGTGCCACGATTGAGACATCAGATAGCAGACTTCCTTGAACAAGAACTGGCAAAATAAAGGGTTCCAGGGAACTGTGGGATATACATTTGAGCAGGAAGCAGTTTTAACTTCCTCACAGATACATCAAAAGAGTCTCCGGCATTTGGCCACCATTCTCTTTTCCACTCACTCCGAGCCATGTGAATAATTTCTCTAGGTGTTTCTGATGAGCTCTATACTCGCAGCTGTTTCACTCCTTGCACGACCACACAAAATATTCCACCTTAAAGACATTATGGTGTTTATAAGCACCATATGACAGTATGCAGTCTAAGTGTTTAGAAAAAAAGTGCTGGTAATGAATCATTGGATTCATTAGACAAATGTTATAGCCGTGACATAATTTTGAACTCCTCTGACATTTAACACTGCTTAAAACTATTCCTCAGAATGTGTGCATGTCTAAATTCTCATTATGTTCAAGTTACTCACATGTGGATTACTCCTCATCAGTTTATAGAAACCACAGCAACAGAAAGCAGTGGGGAGTTACAGACGTAACAGCAGGAGAGAAGCAAAGCGCTTTCTTTTCATTTAACAGAATTTATCTTTATGCAATGATATATTTTTACCCAATTCAAGACTGTTGCATGTTCTTATCTGGATGGTCATCATGTTTTTTTAATATTTAATCATTATTTAATTTGTTTTTTAAATCAAAACAGATTGTATATTTAAAAACACATCGTGTGCAATTGCTATGCTATTGTTATAACAGCTTTCACAGGTAGAATACATTTATATTTAGACATTTAGCAGACAGTTTATCCAAAGGGATTTATAAATGAATACATACAATAACTGCTTGATCAAACATGTAAAAGTGTTTAAATAAAATCTTTAAAAAATAAATTCTATAGCTTATTTTGGGTTGTTTCCTAGCTCAAACTAGGACCCCTTTTTTAAGCTAAAGTAAAAAATGTGCCAGAGTATGTGACGTGTTGTTTTTAGACCAAGAGTGCCTGAAAACATGTTTGGCTAGCATTTAAGTAAATGCCCATTAAAGCCAGAGTAAATGGAGGTTTGCTAAATCAATTCGGTATTTTTTTGCCCCCCCCCCCCCCCAAGGGAGTGCATGCAAAAAAAAACTTATGTAAACCTTGAATATGATGTTAGGTGCTTTGGATAAAAGCATGTACCAGTGCTTGTAAAGTTCATGTAAAATTAAATAAGAGACTTCAGGACAATTAAGATATTCTGGTATCAGTTCAGAAAAAGCATCACAAAATGAACATCACTTGCAGCGATGATGCTCCAATCAATATCCTCAGAATTATTATGCTTAGAAGATATTGACAGCACCTGCAACCACTTGTTCCATATTGCATTTCTCTGGCCTATTGTGTTTATTATTTCCAACAACCAAGCACTTGAACGTGATTTAATTTTGACTACAGAAGTGGGAAGTGGGGTCATTTCAAAACCATATTAAGGCAGAGTAATTATACTCTACATTGCACTAATGACAACATACTTATGAGTACACAGTTTGTTTGCCAAAAGAGTAGCCATGTAACTCATGTTTCCTAGGGTCAATTACTCCACTTAAAATCTAATTAGAGGAAATGAATGTAATGATTTTTATTATTTTATTTTTATGTGGAGGCCTAGATGAGGAAGCTCTAGCACAAACCACATGATAATTTAAATCAATAAAAGAGTGAGTTAGAGTGAGCTAAACAAGTTTTATGATTGTATTCTGGCACAAGTTCCTTTGAGAATTTGGTGTTGTAGTTGGTTTTTTCATTCTGTATTTTTGAAACCAGCAAAGACCAATGTGAATTGAGCTTGTCTTCTGAAGACCTGCATTCAGTTATTGAACTAAATGGTATCAGCACTGAACTGACTGGAGCTGAATAACATTATTTATTTTTATTTATAAGTTTGCATAATCGATTCTATTACTTTCATGTATAATGATAAATTAACATGAAATTAACTCTAATGTACATGTATAATAATCTGCTTTGAATCAATCTCTGTTATATAAAGTGCTATAAAAAAAAGGTAAATTGAGGCCACAGATCTTTAAAGGAAAGATAGTACAGACAGGTCACTGTAGTACCTCAGGTTGGAAACCAGTGATGTCCTGGTCATTGACACTTCTGAATCACTGAGTATTCTCCGCACTCTGTTTCATCCTTCACAAGTATCTCAGTGCTTTCAATTCATTTTGATAACAAAATGTGCATTAATAATCATTTTGTGACACTAATGTCTCTCTCATCATTACCCTGAAGCACATGGATGTAGTATATTTCAGTTATGTATGTTCACATAGAGGTTTTCCATAGGCAAGTGTGAATAAATCTAGATTTATATTCAAAGAGATGAGATAGCCTATGCTATCTGACATTTTATTCATATACAAAATGAATCGATGTAATCTTGGAATGCTAAACACTATCATGCTGTGTATGTTTCCTTCATTCTCGAAGCCGTGAACTGCTTTTTCCTACAGAAAGTCCAAGACCAATTCGTAAAGGTAATAACTTATGACGTGCCAGGAAACCCGTAATATGGACAAAGACATCCAGTTATCGCTGTAGCTATGCCGAATTAAAAAAAAAAAAACTTAAATGTGGTTAGGGTACGTGGGCTGGATTAGCTAACTTGCAGAATAAAAAAATCCTGATAATTTACTCACCCCCATGTTATCCAAGATGTCTCTCTTTCTTCTGTTGAAAAGAAATTCAAGTTTTTACGGAAAACATCCCAGGACTTCTCCATACAGTGAACTTTAATGGGGACCAATGGGTTGAAGGTCCAAATTGCAGCTTAAATGCAGCTTCAAAGGACTCCCAGCCGAGGAATAAGGGTCTTATCTAGTGAAAGGTTTTTTTTTTTTTTAGATAATAATTTATATACTTTTTAACCACAAGTGCTCACCTTGCACTAGCACCTTTCACGCATAACATAATGTGCTTCATGTGTGATGAAGGCGGAAGTACCGACTCAGTTTTTACAAAGCGAATGCGCAAAGAAATTCCCTGTACAAAAAACGGAAACAACGATTTTGGAAATTTTTAAGTTGCAGGAGAAAGTGAGTTTTTCACCCTATGATACTTTTTTAACCAAAGTACACAGACTAAGAACTAACCACATGTGTCCCTTCCAACATGATTATGAATTCATGGATGCGCATAGCAGAGCTAGTGTAAGATGAGCATTTGTGGTTAAATAGTATATACATTTGTAAAAGATTTACATTATCCTTATTATATATCACCATTATTATATATATATTTTTTTTGCATGAATTCACAATTGAGTAATTGGTTGTTTTTTTGTTATTTTGGGCATCTGGACATCATGCTGGCACTCTGTTTATAATTATTGCCTAACCTTTGATGATTTCATATCTCGCATGTTTCACATCAAATATATTCTGTCTCTTTATGCGCTGGGCCTTTTTTTTTTTGGAGCTAATCATGTCTGGTCTATATAGACATTTGCAAATCAAAGTGGTCTGTATAGACACTTATTTATAGTGTACATGTACCTCTACTTTCTGTTAAGTGTTTTTTTCTTTCAGAAAATTTTAACCTAAATTTTGAAGTAAATAAATATGATTGTGCTTAGGCTTCTTCTCTTCAGGACTCTGAATGCTGAATCAAAATCACACCATCATCTCATTGTTAAACCTTGTTGTGATGTACATGGAATGATTGTCATTTTATGTGAACTGATGTTTATTGCAATTCTTTTTTTTCAGGCTGAAAGGCTTGCACAAAGAGTTTGTTGAAATGGTTTTGGAATTGCTATCCTTGACATCCTTGTTAGTGACAAATCATATTACAGGCTCTGTTGTGACGGGCTTTGGTGTAACATATGAAAGGCTGTCTGTAGTTTTGGGCCTGTGGTGAAACGTGGGTCGTAGGTTTGTTGATGTATACAGTAAATAATGTTGTTTAAAAAAAATCATCCTCTCTGTATTAGTAATTCCTTTAGGATTATTTTTTAAGTGTATTGTCCTGAAAATGTGAATCTAAATAATCTTAAATCTAATAATTCTATTTAACAAATAAATAATAAAGCCAAAGTTAATAAAGAAGGATATATATATATATATATATATATATATATATATATATATATATATGTATATATATAATGTTTGCTTAGATTTTTTTTATATATATAAAATCTAAAAAGTAAATAATATATTACTTATGCTTTAATATTTTGCTTTACTTTCTAGTAAAAAATTTTGGTTAGCATTGAAGACATTTTCCATTTAGACATAATTAGTTCATAATTAAACCTCACTATCGGTTTTTGAAGCTGTTGAGTCACTTGGTTCAGTCAGTGCCAAAAGTCGTAATTCCCAGAAAACATGAAATGGACAAATTAATAATTTTTGTCCCGAGTTCAAGTACCCCAACTCTGCATACATATAATAAATGCCAAATAAACACCCCTATTCATTCTCAGTTATATATTTATTTGCTCATGTATTTGATTGTCTGTTTGCATATTTTAATAGTTTTTTTCTTTGACTGCAGTGAGATTTCCTGTAAGAATATTGAGAGGTTACAGTTAATTAAATAGAAAAGGGCTGATTTACTCTTAATATTAAGGTAAGGTAAGGTAGGTAATTCTGAGGGGGAACCATACCCCTCCCAAAGGGCCCAAAAAAGCTGCAATATCTTGTTTAATTCAAACACATTTTGATGTATACACTTCAAAACATGCCGTCCCTCTCGTATGAGTATGTAATAGTGAAGAGCTACTCTTTTATAAGGATGTTGTTTATGTTATTGGTGGTTATAAATTGGAATGATATTGACGTCTCCTCTGACCATTGATGAAAGAACAGGACTGCTTCTGGTTCACTCTTATTATAAAACCTGCTCAGGCTTTGCTCAGTGACTGCCATCTGAGGGGTCAGAAGCCAGACTGAGCTGTGCAAGATACAGAGGAGGAAAACATCTTAGTGGTTTTACGCATGTATTCATTCAGCGGCACTCTGAATGAAACAGGAATACTTCAATTTAAGGTACAAATAAAACCAGCAGTTGGAGATGAAACGTAATTATGTTGAAGTCCTAATTGGGAGAGAATCAGATTTGATCTGATTTGCCATGGAGTATGTTCAACAGGGACAAAAAAAAATCATTAGTGATACCTCTAATCTGAATCTTCTATCCATAATATTGCTTTCTTCAGTGACAAAGCCTGAATTAGGAGAGAAACATGCACAGATTAAGCATAATTTACAAATAAAATGAGCCCAAAACAGTTCTAAACAAATATGTCGGTGGATTTTAATGTGAGAGGACAGCAATGGGTGGCCTTTTTTTATTTTTTGGAGAAAGCATTATTATGGATTACAGTCTGGTAACGAAGGTCTAAAGTTAAAATTGCTCAATGAAGTATTTTTTTCCTATCAAAAACAGCTTTTCACTTGAAAACACATTAATTGATGGGCTGGAGTCGTAATTTGTATGTTCGTTCTATTTATTTATTTGTGCTATTTACACAAGGTTTGAGTTTTTTCAAGTTTTTAGGTGTCCAGGTACAGAAACCGAATAATCAAATGTTAAATAGCACTGCATAGCCTTCACTGTAAAAATTAAATATACAGTCAAACCAAAATGTATTCAGACACCTTCAACATTTCTCACATTATCACAGTTTATTTGCTTTAGTTTAGAAAATGGTAATAAAATGACAAGAACTCAAGAGTTAAACTGTCAGAACAAATTCAACTTGATAATGTCAGATAACTTTGATAGAAAGGTAATGGATTACAATCAACCAAAAATTCAGACAACTGTTAGTATGACAATATTTACACAACCATCAATACTTTGTTGTCCAATTACCAAGCAATGCTTTATTTTGTTCACTCTGTGGTGTAAAATATTTGCATTAGCAAGTAAAGAAAAACACTTAAGCAAAACATGGTCAGGTCAAAAGTGTCTGAATAATTTTTGGTCCCATTTATTTATTTTTTTAAAAACATTTTTCTGGTAGTCCACTGTATGAAGAATTTTTGGGTATAAATGCCACAGTTTATTTTGCTATACTCACTTACATAAATTAACTATAGTGAACTCTACTGAACTGACTAGTAAAAATTCTAATTCTAAATTCAAATCTGGTGTCTGAATCATTTTTGGTTCGACTGTGAATTCATTAGTGTTAAAACTACAAAGTAATTCAGTCAGGAGCAGTGAGTGATTGTTAATTAACATTAATGACACTGACAGCAGCTGGCAAAGTAGATGCAGTCACTTTAAGAGACAATGCATACATTATGATACACATCCAAATTCTTTCTCCACTGTTTACTCTCACTTAAGACATAAATTACAGTTTTTTCGAGATAATCTCTAAAATGGGTATTTTGACTTACGTATTGTATGTATTTGTCAGTACAAGAGCAAGAAGAGGCAAATTCAGTGTTTAAGCAATTTGAGATGTGTCTCTCTGCATGTGCCATGTGTGCACTGAACACCAGGAGCTGAATTGGTCTCTTTCATATCTTTCATCTATCTTTTCTGTTTGCATGTTTAAACTGTGATTTGTATTCGTTTCTTCAGGTGCAGGAGGATGTGAAGGAGAGCTTGGTTCTGTACTGCTGTCCGTAAGATGTAGCTCTCTGCATGCGCACCGAACTCAGTTGAGTTTTTTCGTCTTTTGTTTGAATGCTTTAAACTCTTTTTAATGTTTATATTGGCAAGGTTTAAAAACATATGCAAATGATAAGCTTTAGTGATGATGTGCAGCAGTGGCCCCTCAACTGTCATGAGTGTGTTTTTAGGCTGAAAGAAGAGCACAAATCCTAATGTAATCAAAGTGAATTTAGGATTATGTAAATGTCTATTCTGTTAGTGTAAGTGGGTTACACACGTAATGAATGAATAGAATCTTTTATTATAATAATTGTTAAATTAGCTTATTTTAATTAAGTACAAAACTGAGCAATCAGTGCAAACCATGCTAGCATAATTAGAACTCCTATATATCTCCTTCACAAATAATGAATTAATGCTTCTAACTGCTATTACAACTGCATGTGCTCAGTGTTTGATAGACACAGAAATGGACGTAGACAATAATATTCCACATTTACTGCTGTCTGCTTTTTATATTACAAAAGTTCTTGTTCCCACTCCCTATTCAGTAATGTCATATACAGTATATTCACCTGCACACATGCAAACACTTACAGGATAAACTTGACCATTCTGAATCCAAACGTTGCCACAAATAATCACACTACATTCTGCTGCCAGCAGTGAAACAAATGTGTTTCTCATGACAAGACATTTCATGTGTGCAGCCAGTGGTGTCATGCCCATTCAAAGTGAGGGGGCACGTGCCCCCTCAGATTTTTCCTCCCTGATAATTTTTTTGTCACAACTTTATTCTTATTATGCTCCATAATATACCAGAGCCTATAACGACTCAAATGTATTATTCTGGATGTGTAATAAATCGGTCAGCAAGCATCAGCCCGCCTCTTTTTCCTAATATGGTGTCTGTGTATCAAATTTAGAGCGCGTAGCGCTTTAGAATATTTGCTGTGTATATGTTCAAGGCAAGCAACTCACTCATCTCGCACGTTGAGCTGGCAGGCAATGTTTTACAGATGGTCTTGAAGTGGTAAGTGGGCAAAGCAACAAATCGGCATTGAATTATCTCTCTCATGTGCTCATAACTTCCGTTATTATTATCAGTTCACTTTACTTGCTCATGATTCGCAAGTACCGTATTTTCCGGATTATAAATCGCTCCGGGGTATAAGTTGCATCAGCCAAAAAATGCATCATGAAGGGGAAAAAGACATATATAAGTCGCATTTATTTAGAAATTTATTTAACAAAATCCAAGACCAAGAACAGACATTTAATCCGGAAAGGCAAGTTATTCAACTACACAGTAACGTTAGCACACAGAATAACAGGCTGAATAGGTGTCCGGTGTGTTAACGTAACACATTAACAGCTATTCAGCTACGCAATAGCATAAAGAACATATACCTGGGAGGCTGAATAGTCTAAATTAACATAACGTTAAGCCAGTGAGTCCAACAAGCAAGTTACCAGTAAACAAGTTCACTAAGCTCCCGCGATTTTCTTCATCCTTCCTGGGTGTCGCTTCTGAACAACTCCGCCAACTAGAGCGCCCTCTCGCGGCTGTAGACGGTAATGTTTCCTCTTGGTTCATCTCAGTCTGAATTAATTTAGATAAGTCGCACCTGATTATAAGTCGCAATGTCGCAGGACCAGACAAACTATGAAAAAAAGTGCAACTTATAGTCCGGAAAATACGGTAGCAACTTACAAATGAGGTACTACTTCTCATAATACAACAGTAATGCAGTAATACAAAATATATTATTATCATTAGTAAAAGAGTGTGGCAGTAAGATGATAGATTCAATGCCTCAATATTATTCAAATATTATGCCAGTAAGATTATATATATATATATATATATATATATATATATATATATATATATATATATATATATATATATATATATATAGCCTATATGACCACTAACACATGTTAAAATGAGCAGAACACTGAATTCTATTTGGTACCTACAGGTCATGATGCAGAGAAATATTTTGTCATTTTTTCAAAAGAAAAGGCCAGAAAGTCACAGCCCTAGTGTATCCTGTCAAGAAACTGAGAGGGCAGGTAAGCAATTTGTGGGATTTAGTGAGAATTCCTATTTAGTGGTAAGGGAAGAATAAGTATTGATTTGATGAATGAAAAAAAGTCAGCATTTATTAGTAGCCTATATGTAAGAAGCTTCATATGATTTAATTTCAGTTTTCAGTCAGACAGCCAAGGCTGTGAGGATTCTGCTCAGATTCTGAGTGTCACACAAAGCCATGAGATTGAAGGTGATTATGTCAGGGGGAAAGTCAAGGCTGTTCTTTGTGACAATTTGATACATAATATAAACATTCTATAAGACATCAAATTATTAAGCATTGTCTACTTTGCTGAAGCAGATGCTGATTTTGTCATCCCAGTTGAGCGTTTGGCAAGGGACAGGTACATAAGGAAAGGACCTATCCACAGGGAAGAAGACAGATATCCAAAAACTTTGCATGGAAGCAAACTCAGAAGTTTCAGCAAGTCATGGTTTGAGAAGTATCAGTGGTTAGAATACCACAAAACAAATGATTCTGCTTTTTTTTTCCATGTTCGAGTTTTTGGACACAGTACACACCATGACAAGTTTTCTGCTGAAGGGTTTAGGGATTGGAAGACTGCTTTGGAGACAGGGAAAGGCTTTGACTGACATAATGCAAGCCAACTACACAAAGACAACTTTCAAAAGTGGCAGATGTACTTGATAAATGATCCAGTTGATGCACAGCTGTCAGTACAGAAAGCAAACCAAATTGAGCTTAAAACAAAAGAAAGGCAGAACAGATTCCAGGCAGTCTTCAGGCTTGCAGACATAGCATCAACACTCGCCAGATTGAGATTGCCTTTTTGAGGCCATGATGAATCTGAAACGTCAAAAAACAAAGGTGTTTTCCAAGAAATAACAGGATTAGTGGCAAGGTATGATGATGTACTTCATGCCCACATTGAATTGGCCAAGAAAAACCCTAAAGGTGTGCCCAGTTACCTTTCTGCACAGAGTCAGAATGAAATGATTGGCTGCATTGCAAAAGAAGTCAGAGGGAAAATAATAGATGAAGTGAAGGAAGCAAAATTCTTTTCTGTGTGCCTCGACACAACTCCAGACTCAGCTAAACAGGATCAGTTGTTGGTCATTCTTCATTTTGTTGACAAAACAGCCAATATTTAGGAGTGCCTAATTGACATGGTGAACGTGAAAGAGACAACTGGTATTGGTCTTGCCAGGACTCTTGTGGAGACAATGGAGAAATACAACCTTGAAGTCAGCAATATCAGAGGACAGGGATATGATGGTTGTGCTGCCATGTCAGGAATATATAGGGGCATACAAGCGATCATGAAACAGACCAATGACAAGGCATATTTCGTGCATTGCTATGCCCATCGTATGAACCTTGTTGTAGTTGATATGTGTTGTAAAAATATACCCTCCCGCAACTTCTTTGGTCTCATTGAGCAGCTCTACGTGTTCATGGAAGGTTCCACCAAAAGACATAGCTTGTTCATTGATGTACAAAAAAGAGTTGATGGGAAATGACCCCGGGAGACCCAAGACACTGAAGTCCTTGAGTACAACAAGATGGGCAGCACGAATTGACAACTGCAGAGCACTTCTCATTACCATAGATTCTGTGGTGGAGACGTTGGATCGGATTCAGACAAGTGTTGCATTTGACAGGGACACATCAGGAACTGCAATGGCACTGAGAAGAGCCATTGATTTTGAATTCTGTTTCCATCTGGTGGCCTTAAGTAGAATTCTGTCGGTGACAGGTACACTTTCAAAATACCTTCAGGGTGAAGACATGGACATCTGCACAGCTATAGATCTTGTGAATGATTGCAAAATGGAGTTGTCTGTCTTGAGGAGGGATGAAGTTTTTAATGAGATGTGGAATGAAGCAGAAATGGTGGCATCAAAGATTGATGTTGAATGGGTGGAAAGAAGGCAACGAAAGGTTTCAAGGAGACTGGATGACAACTGGCAAAGCCAGACACAGATCAATCAAAAAGAGGAGGTGTAGGTTAATTTTTACTTTGCCACTCTTGACCTCTGCATTCAGAGCATAACTGAAAGGTTTAGCATTGAGAACCAACCTCTTCTCAAACACACAGCCTGCCTCACAAGACCATCTTTAGAGAAGATCCCAAACCTGAAACAGCTGTGTGCATACTACGAAGGGGATGTAAATTCAAATCAAGCTGAAATAGAATACAAACTCCTGATACACAGATTAAATAGAGAAAACACACCGCCCTGCAAGATGTTGGCTATTTATCAGTTCCTGCTTCAGAATGGTCTTGTTGAAGCATATCCTGAAATTAGCAAAATGTACCAGCTCATTATCACTCTGCCAGTCACATCATGCAGCAATGAAAGATGCTTCTCTGCGCTAAAATTCATAAAGAACAGATTGCGTACCACAATGTTGCAGGAAAGAATGGCTGATCTGATGGTTATTGCTGTTGAGGCAGAGAGGACCCAAGATGTGAACTTAGAGAGAGTGAGGGATTCCTTTTGGAGCCTTGCAGACAGACGTTAGGGTAGGCTTAAAAGTCCTCTAATTTGTGGTTTTATCATCTGTGTTTTAAGTTATTGGCATTGTGTATAGTCATATTTGTAAATTGATGCACCTGTAATTGTTGAGTGAAGAAGTTAAGATTGCACTATTTAAGAAAAGGGGCAGTATTGCATATCCTAATGTAGAAGTGAATGCCATTTTCAATATGTTTAACCATAACAGCACAAATAATTGACTTGAGCACTTCTGTATAAACATACAGGGCTGGCCCTACCACCAGACGTCCCAGAGGAATGGACTTTACCATGACCTTCACCCACCTGAGAAATGGTTTTGCAACAGTTGTTACCCAGAATCATAAATCCAATGGCTAGCTATAGCCCTTCTGTCTGGTTCATAGGTTAAATGTACAAGTTACAAGTTACTAGCTTTTCTGTTAGCTCATAAATTACTCTTTACAAGTTCCTTATTTAAAATATAATAATGAGCAGTGTAACTACAGTATTTCAATGATTTTACTAAAGTAATGTTACATATTAAATTTGATTTGATTACTTTTTTTTACATTTCTGTCAAATATTAATCATTTTCAAATAAAAGGGGTAGTGTTAATCTTATTCAGCACTGAAATCTGTCAAACTTCTTTCAAAGTCCTTCATCACATATTAATATTAATATTAAAATAACTTAATTTCAGAGCACCACAAAGTCAGACCTCAGCACCTTTATGTACCTTTAATGTAAGATCGTTCTTAGGCCACATACCAATTTAAAATCATAAAAACTGCAATGGTACTGTTTTTAAATCATGTGTAGGGTTGCTGCTAGCTCCGTTAAGGTATTTCTGTCCCTCCCAAACAGCATTGAAATGGTATGTTTAGCAGCCAGTATTAAAAAAAATTCAGGGGGAGAAACCCCCTGACCCCTCCTAACATGATCCATATCACCCGTCAGAAAACAATTGCAACGTCTCAGATTGTGCCCCCCCAGAATTTTGGCTTGCATGACGCCCCTGTGTGCAGCTCATGTTATAGAAACATCTCCAGGACCACCTGACACAACATATAAAGGCTTTTAATAATTTGTTTAAAGGCCATGTTGCAGGTTAACCATCACTTTTGATTAATGGGTACATAAATCACTCAAGATATGGATATCATTTTTAAAATGTCTCAAAAATGGTCTTAGAGACCTATTTTTTTAGGTTTTTGGTATTAACGTTTTTTTTACCCAACACGGTGATGACGTCACGTTGGGGAGAAGTCGAGGAAAGGTAGCCTCAGTCTAGTATGATGCCGCGTTCCAGGCAATCCGTAACCCATGTTTTTCCAACCTTAAACCCGTGAAAGTGCACTGGAACGGCAATCAAACCCGTGACTTCCCACCCATGAACTCGTGTCTCGTACTAGATCGATGTACTCCGAGTTCCGAGGTCACACAGCACGCGAAACAACGATGACAGCCCCTACGGATAATACTGCCTACGGATGCAGTGTTTATGTAAGTGGTACATGTTGAAAAAATGATTTTAGGTCAATGCAACGTTGCAATAAAATTAATAATCTAGTTACAATTCCTTGCGCTCAGAAAGTTTGGCGTAACTTGCCTGGAACGGTACAAAGTCGTTAGAAGTTAGTGATTACGAGCTCAAAAACCTTCCTGGAACGCAGCGAAGAGGTGGCAAGAGCCAACATGTATGATCCGCAGCCGTGTAATTTTGATCGAGCCAGTCGTGAGAGGGCAAATGAGGAATTGCCAAGAACTGATGTCCGTCAAAGCCTATGCATGGTCCGAGGAGAATTAGTGGAGAGTTGGTGAAGTGTCCTGGTGAGTTGCTATCATTTAGCATCGCAGCAATGAGCACTGGAGCTAGTCTACGAGCAGCAGTGCACAATAACGACACACACACACATATATATGTACACACACACATATATATATATATATACAGTGTTGGGGAGTAACTAGTTACATGTAACGGCGTTACGTAATTTAATTACAAAATAAATGTAACAGTAATCAGTTACAGTTACTAAGAAAAAATGAGTAATTAAATTACAGTTACTTATTAAAATTGTAACGATTACAAAGAGGATTACATTTGAATATTTACACACATCCACATACAGCTTATTTCTTTCCCAAATTGCACTAAGACATATGGCCCAATATCCGAGACGCGGAAAACACATTCGTAGAATCCAGTCATAAAAATGGAATTCAGCCTATAACGCGGACGCAATATGCCACATTTTGGACGAATAAATCAAAAGTAGGTCAATTGCAGGCCGAATATACTAAAGCGATTATTTCCGATAATCCGCCATTCGATAATTAAATCTCTAATAAATCATGAATCGGTTAGTCGTGACTGGCAATGGTTGGGCTCGCGCGCTCTCCGCGCCTCCGCCGAACGGTTTGGATCAGACTCCGAGTAATCAGTGCGAGAGAGAGGGACCGGAGTGAACTGTGTAAGCGCACAGCTGGAGCAGAGAAGCGACACTTCTGTTCAGGGTTTCAGGTGCAGGTCAGTTTCATCTGTAAAGATGCTATTGTAGTTTTGTCTTTGTTTACTTAGTCAAGCAGCAGCAGCACATTGCTCGCAATCACTCAAAATACTGTATAAACGATGTCATTATTATCTATTGTAATGTTACAGTAGTAATTTAGTAGACAAATCATCATATTTTATCATAGGTTTAGGGGGAGCTAGTGCATACAAAAACACAACCCTTAGGGAAATTAATATAGCCTATGGTATGGCACTAACCGTGGTTTAACTATGGAATTTGTAGTAAAAATAAATACAAGTGGTAATTCATTTGCCAAAAAAACAAAATTGCACTTACAAAACATGGTAAAAGTCAAATAAAAATCTTCAGTATTAAAGTCATGAGAGAGATGGGTGGATAATGGAAGTGAAGGTGCAGTTCAGGAGAGAACTCTTAATTACGTTGCAAGTCCCCCAACCTAAGGATTCAAATCTTTTTCATGTCAGGTCCAAAAAAAAGAAAATAGGGTTGTCCATGTTTCAGAATGGGTTGTGGGTGTATGAGTGTGAGATTTCCCAGCCTATTTTTTTTCCCAGTCCGCCCCTCATGGAAATTAATCTCTAGAACAGTCACTTCATGAGCATTTTTTACTTATTTTGAGAAACTATCATCATATCATATACAAAGAGACAGCAGTGTTTCAGAAAGACACCAATGTTTCAGGAGTTTAGTACACAAAATAGGACAAATGCTTATTAGATAACCGTATTTGAGTTGATGTATATGCTTTTATTTTTTTATTAACTATTTTTCCCCAAACCATTGTTAGATGCAGTTAGATGCCGGTAGTTATGCAAAGATTTGGATTCAAAAACAGTATCTATAAACTATTTCTTTTGATTTTAAATCTGCTTTGAACTTCAGATCAATCTAAAGGCAGTACTAAAGTCTGATTGTGTGGTGGATGTGTTCAAATGTGATCATCTTAATTCAGGTGATGAAGGATGGTGAAAGTCTGACAGTATTGAGCACTACTTTAAGGTTAAACCTGCATGGTGTAAAATGGTTGAAGATGATTAACAGTTGCAAATTAACATTCATTAGAAATTTATAAAAGTAATCAAAATGTACTCAAAAGTAATTAGTTACATTACTTTATTAAAGTAATTAAAAAAGTTACACTACTATTACATTTTAAATAGGGTAACTTGTAATCTGTAACCTATTACATTTCCAAAGTAACCTTCCCAACACTGTATATATATATATGTACACACACACACACATATATATATATATATATATATATATATATATATATATATATATATATATATATATATATATATAATTTTATTTATTTTTTACTGTCATTGAGTAGCACCGAGTAAAAAAAAAATCTACGTTTTCTTTATATCTAGTGGCAGTGATCATGACGTTAGTTCAGATAAGTACCGGTAACCTTTTTCATAGTGTCGTAGTACTGGTAAACTTTGTCTTTGTCATCTAGAAATAGAAGGCATCATGTTTGCTATATGGACGTTTCTAAGCGTTTATCTCGTACTCCGGTGAAAATGTTGTTGCAAACGTAGCCGCGTGTCTGTCGCTGTGTTTGGCAGGTGCTTGTGTGGGCGGTGCTGTCCCATCGAAACTGCGCTGAAAAGCTTGTGCTGTATGGAAGTGAGTGTGTTTGGGTCGCTGTTGGTCGATATCTCTCTATCTATCTGTCTGTTTATTTATCTATATATGTAGTCTATCTATCTATCTATCTATCTATCTATCTATCTATCTATCTATATATATATATATATATATATATATATATATATATATATATGTATGTATTTATCTATAAACTACGCTATCTGAATACTCACGTCTACTACTCGTCTCTCTAGTCACTCTCAATGCTCTCAAGGCGGCTTTGGTAAATTCTCTCCCCAACGTGACGTGATGCAATGCATTGTGGGTGAAAGGAGACCGCTGTAAGATAGTACGTACTTTTTCGTATTATTTTCCGTTTTGTGATACCCAACAACATAAAATACAATGGATAACAGTTTAAATGTTTATTACCAACAAGCAAATTGCACAAATTTGTTAAAAAATTAACCTTGCAACACGGCCTTTAAATTACAACCACACAGAAAATACAGGCTTTTGTCATAAAGATTCAAAAGAAATTATCAAACTGCAGCTGGTTTTCCATGTAAAACATTTGGACTTTGTTGCTACACATCCTATACTTGCATGTCTTTTTAATTAATACATGCAAACAATGTTTTATGATATTTTTTCAGCTGTTTTTGGAAATCCTTCGAAGAAGAATTGCTGATAGATCACCAATAGGACACATATAAAAATATATAATGTATGACCGAATAAAAAAGAAAAAAAGAAATCATAGAAGTTCAAAACTTGACATTTTCAAATGCATTTATCATCTTTGAAAGATATATATAACATTGAATTGACAGGCACAGAGGAAACAGGCACAAGATTGACAATTTTTAGTGTCACCTCATAAATGAGCGCCACCTTTATCATTTCATTTAAGACCAAAACATCTTCACATCTATAGAAATCACAAAACACTTAAAGCTGTAAATTATGCCCACTGCAACTGGAAAGTGAGAAATTCATTCTCGCAGAGCTGTGAGAATCCAGGAAGATGTTTATATCTCACTCACAGCGTGCCATGGGCAAACACCGTCCCACACACGCACAGACGTCACACAAGATTCAAATAGCAACATAGAGGGATTTAACGCATCAAAAATAACTGTGCAACAATAATTTTGGTTCTTCTATTCAATGGTATATGTAAAATCCTCTTTTTCAGTAGTTAAAAGCAAAATACCCACTAACTGGACAACAGTATCCTATAAGGATGATGCAAAACAACAGAAGTCTCCATTGTGTTACCTTGGTGAGCCAGACAAATGGCATGATTTCTGGCTTCTTCTAGATACAATGGTACAACTTGACAAATCTCATTCGGACTAAGTGTGCTTTCAGTGTATTTTTAGACTGACTGATGGATACCAATAGATGAAAGCATGAGATTATGTGAACGCTGTTTTATTACAAACTTTTCCCAGAGCACTGCATCTGTCATGATGACATAAAAAAAAAGAATCACATTTAGTATACTCAGTATATAATAGTCTTTTTACACACAATGACTGTTTAAATTTATCCAACCAAATTTGAATGTTTTCCTTATCATGCCATCTTTTTCTTTATATTTTAATATGTGTGAATATATCAGGGTTTGGATGTGGTCATTCTCCATCTTCTTAAGCTTGCCTTTAGTGTTTTAACATCACAGTAAATCACCTGAAATTACAGCCAACCTTGATATCTGGTTGCGTGTCCATTTGGATATAAGCATTTGTGCTACAACGTGTTGTTCCAAGCATAAGTACTACTTATGTATATTATTTGATATTGTGCTCTGAAAAATGTAATAGATTTTGAAAACTATTAAGTTAATAGCAGTTTTGTTTTTCTTTATTATAATATGTTAATAGCTGATGAATTCTTAATCTCATACTGTGACAAAAACCCCACAGAATAAATCAATACACTAAAATCATGGCTAATGTTGCTTTGGCACAATGTAATTGGTACTGTTGCTGAGGTAATTAAAGATAAAATTTGATATTTTGGAATTTAGGAAGGAATTTGTAAGATCTTTTACAAATTCAGAACAGACATTAACTGATGTCATGCACAAAGTACAACACTTTCATGTTTAAAAAATGCATGAGAGAAAAAGGAGGATCAGTTAAGAAAAGAAATGTAGTAATCAGAAAACTACCCTTGTGACTCAAAGGTAGTAGATATTAGGAAATGCATCCTACAGTCTACAGTCACACCATGTGCAAATCATTTCCCCCATTTTACCCAAGATGGAATGTTTCTACAGTTAGTATGAATGCAAATAGTCAGTTTCTAAATGTTGCCCCAGATGGCTGCCTGTGCTATTAGTAAGCAAGTAGCAATTTAGCAGGCAATTTTAGCCAAAGCTACTTAAATTGTGCATTACAGGGACCATTGGCAGCTCCTCGGTTAAAGGCCTTACTCAAGGGCACAATATCTGTGGTAATGAAGCCAGTTACCTTCCGATTACCAACTCCATTACTGTATTTGCATCGTATTAGTATAGTACAGTACATTAAGACCTGGTCCAGGCAGATAGACCATTTGATAAATAGGTTTTGTTCAAATGCCCACAGTTTTTGCACAGTTTCAAGACTTGTTCCATTGCATAAATATGCAAAAACCAACGACAATAGCTAGCACTGTCAGATAAAGGCTAGTGGTCAAAAATTCACAGTTATTATGTGTGCGAGATCGATTCCTATCTATTTGGTGGTGCAAGAAGGATCGTAAGCTCAAATCTGAGACATGGCCACCTGATAAATTTATAGTCTATACTAAAACTGGTTGCAGTACGTAAAAAGGAGCCCAGATTGGTTGGTCCAGAAGAGAGCATTCTGTAGTAGCTGTTACAAACAACATCATAAGCATCTAAAGCTTTGTATATTATACATTTCGCCTCTATAATCACCCCCAAAAAATATTCAGAGGGATACAAATATTAAACAGTAATTAATTTTGCTATATCTATATTTACATCACCTGACATCTAAAAATACCGTAAACATTATTGATAGACTGTAACAATATTCATACATTTAATACAGTGCTGCTTGAGAATTACTCATGCATTGAGATTAAATATGGCAAATTACCAGAAAAACCACATTCATAAATAAAACAAACAAATAAGCCCCTGATATGAAATTATTATGGTGCAACAGAAGCTGTCAAAATGAGAATATCATTGAATAATAGGCTAGCTGTTTCAGGTAAATATTATAAATTAGCCCCCCAAAAATCTAATTCAGTAGTTTACAACCTGAAATAAAAATAAACATCTTCTGTATTCGCTCATATAATTTTGTTTGTGATGAGGTGCTATTAAAATGGCACTTCAAAGGCAGTAATACTGTACACTATATAATTTTAGCCCCAATTTACTATCAAGAAAGTTTGATATTCCGAGCTGATTTCAGAACACATATATTATTGCTTTAATTTGTCATGCATTTTCATTATTTTTCTTTTCTCAAAGAACACAGGTTTAGGTGTAATTTTCTTAAGATGGAGAGGGCTAAATGTAAGTTGTGGGTGGGACAAAAATGAGAAATAACTAGGATTAGAGGGATGATCCATAACAGTGCTTTCACTTGCAAATATGAGTTTATAAAAACAATGGCATAATAAAATAATAATCAGAACGGCAAAATCTTGGGTGCTTCCTTAGGATTGCTGGATGGCATTGCTCTTGACTATACGGCCAATTAGAGGTAGTGCTCTGAGTTCCGCACGGAAGCTGTGATTGAGCCAGCAGTATATAAAGGGGTTGTAGCAGGTAGAGCTCATGGCCAGCCAGTGAAAGGTAAAGTAAAGGGCATTGTTAGCCTGGATCACTTTGCTTGAGAGCAGCACAACGTAACAGTTTAGAGGAAACCAACAGACTGCAAACACGGCCACCACTGCTATTAACATTTTCAAAGTCGTCTTCTTCCTTCTGCGATGTGCGGCCGACTGAGCCAGCGTGACATCACCGACAGCGTTCTGGAACCAAACCTTCTTAGCCACCACAAGGTAGGATAAGGAGATAATGGCTAAAGGCAATAAATAGAGCAGGACGAATGTGGCAAGATCCAGATACTTCCAGAAGAGATCAGAGGGGTGAGGAAAGCTCGGTAGACATACCATTCGTACTCTGTTATTGCTAAAAGGGAAAAGAAGAAACATCTTTTAAAAATGAACATTTTCTCTCCCTCGAGATGTTCTCTCCAGAACAGATTTTAGGATTATATCAGTTAATCCTCACCAGTGGATTCTCTGAATGAGAGTCCAGACAGCTGATAAAAACATCACAGAAATCCACATGACTCCAGTCCTTCAATTAATGTTTTGTGAAGTAAAAGGCTGCATGTTTGTAAGACACAAATTAATCATTAAGGTATTTTAACCTCTGGCTCTCCATGCCTGACTGCAAACACTTCCAATGAATGGAAGGTATCCTTGCTTGAATGCTGCTTTTTCAACATTTTAGAATTTAACTGAGTTTCTTGTGCCACTACACAGAGAACAAAATTTTCTCATGATGGCATTATAACAATCATTATTGAAACATTTAAAATGTCAAAATAATATTTCAATCATGACAACTCTCTGAAGATTTTAGAATAGTGATAAATGTGAGAGTGTTAATGTATTTGGTCTTGGCGGATCAGATCTGCTATGCTGCTGTTGAATTGCTGCTGCTGTTGGCTATTGCTGTAGATTATTGTTGCTGCTGCAAGCAAGTACAGGAGCTTTCTACTGCCAATGCATATGTTGATACGGTGCCATAAGTATTTAAGACATACAGTAATAACCATAAAATAAACCATAGCAAAGAAAGAAAGAAAGAAATGTCGTACATAAATTGAAAGCGCAGCAGTTTCTGGTAGATGGCATGAGGTAGAGAGAAGCAGGACCCCATGACCCAGATTACACCAATCCAGGCTATGCCCTGAAGCCGAGACATCCTCTGTTTCATTGGATGCATCACCACCTGATGGACAACAATAATCACCAATCATGACTGCACACTGGCACGCACTGATTCATTAAGTTTTAATAAGAGTATGAAAAGTTATTCACTTTAAATGTTTCATTGTAAATTACAAATGGTTGCATGTGTCTGTTTGTATGCATACTTACCTGGTGTCTATCAATAGCAATAGCAACCAGTGTGAGAACAGAGACATGAACAGAACAATACTGTGCAAAGCGGCTCACATGGCACATCGCCTTCCCAAACACCCATGTACTGTAAACAAACCGAACCTGAAAGAACACATATGCGACAGAGTGGCCTTGGATCAAGAGGCGTGTAAGAATTAAAAATCATGCACATGCTCACCCCTACACACTTACAGAGAGATGAATCGTGCACTTCCTTAGTCATTACTATACAATTAAGAGTAATGATAGAGATAATGTGCACATGTGGCTGTTCATACGCGCAGTTGCCGTGACTTTGCCAAGTAAGCCAAGTAATGTTCTTGGATCAACATCTTTTGTTGATCCTGGATCAACAATACTGTCCAAAAATATAGACCAATCCCAATCCCTACCCATAATTTATTCCTAAAATCAGAGGGAATTGATAACTGTTTAGCAAGGGTGTAGAAGCACCTAACACTGATTTTAAGCCCAAAACAGATATTTACTGAAAAGGTATCCCTCAATTCTGATGGTTGATTGGAATGTTCTACTTGTCATACTTGGTGAAATCACACTCATAGCACACACACACACACACACACACACACACACCAGAGATATAATGCAGCTTAACCATACCAAGGCCTTAACCATGTCTTGAACGCTGGGGGTTATCATTTACACATGTAAATTAATTGTACCATACCTTCAGTTTAAAATGGCCATATTTGAGAAAAAAAGAAGAGTCGTTTGCATAATGGGGGGCTTGGGCTAGAGACTTCTACTTGCCCACCTTCTTTACAAATGCTCAGGAGACAAAATAGACTGATTATAAAACTGACTGAAATAATAAACGAATGAAACCCATGTTCAATTCTCAAAGGTGTATTTATGTTTTTAATGGGCTTTTTTATTATTATGACTAGTCCAAAAATGTCAAAGTGGCATAAAAAAAATACTTAAAAATACTTGAAAAATAAAATACTTGAACCATGTATGACTGTACAACAAACTTAATCATATTCAATATTTACTTTCAAAAAAAAAAAATCAGGACAGATAACACAATTATAATAAAAATGTTACATTTAAAAACTGACTTTAGATATTTTTTAAATTAGTTTAACGATAATAAACATATATATGTAGGCCTATACAAGTGCAATTATTGTAAACTTACCAGAGTAAAAGGCGTGTTGAGGAGAGTTATAAGAATGTCAGCAATGGCTAAATTCATGATGAATAAACTTGTCACTGAGTGCATCCGTTTATTCTTAATGACAACGTGACAAACCACCACGTTTCCGAATAGCGAGATGATGATAATAACAGAATATGCGACGACGAGCAGGGCTCTGATGGTCGGTCTGTGGGATTCAGACTCGTAATTCGCTCCTCTGTCGTACATCGCGTCCAAAGAGAAATTAAAATACATGGAGAAATTCTGCAAGATAAAGAACTGCGAGAAGAAATCCACGGATGTGTTTGTGAAAGTCATCGTAACAAGGTTGCGGTCGCAGTCTCAAAATCAGCAGAGCGCAGTTCTGATCCACTTTTGGACAGTTTAGTGATGTTTGGCTCAGCCTTCTGCGAGCCAGACACTCGAGCGCAGCATCAAGTGAAGCTGATTGCACGGTAGTCACAGTTATTAGTGATTCACAACAACCCCTGGCGTGATCAATCACGCGCTTCGCTCTAAGCACTGTCACCTCTCTCTCTCTCTCTCTCTCTCTCTCTCTCTCTCTATCTATCTTTCTTAAACAAAGCGACCAATATATGTGACCCTGGACCACAAAACCAGTCCTAAGTCGCTGAGTTATATATGTAGCAATTGTAGAGTTAAGTGGTTCTAACTTAACGTATAAACACAGAGACACAAGTCCAACGTGTGCTCTCTAAGCATTACTTTATTAAAGTGCTTAGTTTACCACTTCCCCCACCTAACCACAAGGGGGCAACGTCACATCATGTGTCCTATAAAATCCATTGCCACCACAGCAATAAACAAAAATACATTATATGGGTCAAAATTATAGATTTTTCTTTTATGTCAAAAATCAGTAGGATATTAAATAAAGATCATATTCAATAAAGATATTTTTTAAATTTCCTACCGTAAATATATCTAAACCTAATTGTTGATTAGTAGCTAATATGCATTGTTAAGAACTTAATTTGGACAACTTTAAAAAATATTTTCTCATTATTTACACTCTAAAAATGTTGGGTTATTTTAACCCAATTTTGGGTCAAATTTGGAATAACTCAACTGAGTTAAAAATGTAATGTAAAAATTTTACCCAGCAGTTGGGCTAGTCTACATTTGACCCAAAGTTGGGTTGAAACAGCCCAGCATTTTTTAGAGTGATAGATTTTTTCAAGTTGTATCTTTGCCAAATATAATACATGGATATAATATAATAATCTCAGTTTCGAAAAATGTACCCTTATGACGGTTTTGTGGTCCACATATTTTTGTATTAGGCTATAACTTTATATTATTAAATATTACTGTGAAATATTTGTTGGTTTAAAAGCAATACTTTTTTATCAGTATTATTTAGCTTCGTTTTAACCCTTTGAGGAGTGTATTTTACAGTGCTGTGAAGTTTAACGGTGAGGCATTGGCCCTTTATTTCAACATCAACATCATGACAGGAAGTCTGATGTTTTTTTGTTTTGTTTTTTGTTTTAACAGCAGTTTATGCTAGAATTTACTTGGTAGTTTGGTTATTCATATAGGCTAGTAGATCAGGTAATTGCTGGTAATTTTCTGACACAGAGATATAGCTTGAAATGCAGGTCAATACTGAATGATCTGTTTGATTGAAGGTGGTCAGACAAACACTAATATCAGAGACAAAAAGATTTATATATTACTTCAAAAGATGCATGCAGTCTTTGCTTTTTGATTATGTGTAGCTTTTACATTTGTGATGAACCTGTTTGTTTTTCAGTACATATCAGTAGGCTATTCATTTTTCTTAGGAAGGCATAAGAAAAGGGTTTAGCAAAAAAGGATAATTCACTCCAAAATGTAAGTTTTGTGTTATTTCCTAAATTTCCTAAATTTCAAGGTCACTGCTTAGGCATAATTAAAGTTATCCCAAAAGGAGTAGATGGGCAGTTTTTAATCAGATTTCATAAATTAATTGTATTCTGAAGCACTGTATAAAAAACTTAAATTGGATATTTGAAAAAGAAAAATTAGAGAACACTTACAGATAGCCTATTGGTGTTACAGATAGTTATTGGTGTTACAGAAACAGATAGTTATTGGTGTTAATGTGGTTAATGTGCTAATTTCGTTATATATCTGAAACTCTATTTAACTGGCAGCATTCCTCTAACTTTTAGATTGCAAGTAGGGATGTCCCGAGCCATTCTGAAGGATGGGGATCGGGCCGATCAAGCATCGCTATCGGCTGTCCTAAGCCAGATTCATGTCAGCTGCCATGCCGATGGTGTACAGTAGCTAGGTGGCAGTATTCCAGTAAATTTCAAATCGCTATTAAAAGGAAAAGAAGATGCTAAAAAAAAGAAGCGGTTATTAAAACTAATGTGAATGTAAAAATAAACGTGCATGCGTGAAGCGTGAGTCATTGGTTCTCTTGCTACTTAAAAAGAGAAAAGGAAGGAAATATTGGGTCCATCCAATCCTGAGATATACCTAGGAGAGTTCCCCCTCCTTATTAAGGAGCAGCGGGGTTATCACGGTCGATTCAAAGTTTACTTCAGGATGTCAGTGGCTCAGTTTGATGCTTTGCTAGCAATACTAGACCAACATATTAAAAAATCAAGGCCACTAAAATCAAGGCCACTAATTTCCGCAAACTCAGTGTGCAAGGATCTTTACAGTGCTTTGTGCTGTGAGACAAAGTGGATGAACTTGACAATCGGCATTCTGGATTTTGGCATTTGCTTACGGTGGCTCTCAATTGTCAAAACACTTCTCAAAATGTTTCCTATGGATGCATTAAATGCAGAAAATCTATTTTTTTATGATGGACTAAAGTTTCAGAAGCAGTGTGTAAATGTGATTGACACAGTGTGAGGTCGTATTTATTTTCAACGTGTTTTCGGACTCAGTGTGAAATTGCCTTAACTCTTTGTACAACTCGGAATACACTGGATTGATTTTAATAACTTCAATGTACTTGAATTGTGCAAACACTACGAATATACAAATATTGGATCAGGACTCGGTTTTGAAAGCTATCAATGACTGGATTGGATTAGGGGAAACTTTACAATGACTCTAATTGACCCAAAAAGGCTGATTTTCCATGTCAGACAAATGCATGAGAAGACAGGATAATGTAGAGACTCTCAATGGGGGAACTGGTTCAACACTGCAGCTGGAATTGCTTGCCTGCTCAGTGATGAACAGGGTAAGGATCTGTCTAAGCACGTTTAAGAAAATTCAGACAAAAAATGAACTCTGCAGTCACCAAGCCTCTCATCAGCAGAAATAATCAAAAGACTAGGCTCACCTTTGCTGTAGAACTTATCCTTACTGCACATTGTTTACACCTCTGGACATCTGTGTAGCAGTTTCTGTGTAGCATCTCTGCACATCATCTGTGTAGTAGTTTAATACATTGTGTATACTGAATCTTTTGTATTTAATTTTCTTAATATTTTACACAGTTTAAAAAGAGTATGCCAGACCTACATTTCACTGCTTGTTGTATGTCATATAACTTGTATGTGACAAATAAAATCTTTAATCTTCGATCTTGATTTTATTCGGGATTCCAAAATCTCCTTGCTCCTCTTCCACCGGCTAGTGGGGCAATACGGGCCCTTCTTTATGGTAACACTTTATTTTAAGGTGTCCTTGTTATATGTTACATTTGCTTACTATTATAATAATAATAAATTATGTATAATTACATGCAAGTAACACTAAAACGAACCCTAATCCTAGCCCTGACCATATAGTAAGAACATGTAGTTAACTAATATTACTCTTTATTTAATATTAATTAATAATACTCAGTACATAATTGTATAATTACACTGTAACAATGGCACTTTAAAATAAAGCGCAAACCTGTTTATTCAATTACTCTTTAATATGCAATAAGCTATTATTATTTGTACTGTTGTCTGATATCCAATTATAGAAAAATAGTGTCTATTTATTTAATTATTAATTGATATGTAATAAGTTATTATTATGTGTACTGATCTATGTTAAAGGGTTAGTTCACCCAAATATTAAAATTATGTCATTAATGACTCACCCTCATGTTGTTCCAAACCCGTAAGACCTCCGTTAATCTTTGGAACACAGTTTGAGATATTTTTGATTTAGTCTGAGAGCTTTCTGTCCCTCCATTGAAGCTGTGTGTACGGTATACTGTCCATGTCCAGAAAGGTAATAAAAACATCTTCAAAGTAGTCCATGTGACATCAGAGGGTCAGTTAGAATTTTTTGAAGCATCGAAAATGCATTTTGGTCCAAAAATAGCAAAAACTACAACTTTATTCAGCATTGTCTTCTCTTCCGGGTCTGTCATGAGCACGTTCACTGCAGTGTATGATGTCTGGTTCGCGAACGAATCACTGGATGTAACAGGATCTTCTTGAACCAGTTCACCAAATCGAACTGAATCGGTTGCATCGGTTTTCTAGAATTTTTCAAATTCTAACTGACCCTCTGATGTCACATGGACTACTTTTAATATTTGGGTCAACTAACCCTTTAACCAATTATAGAAAAATAGTGTTTGGCATACAACACTAAGTAAAATATTCTTATTATTACTGAAAGAACAGTATTTGAAGTCAGTTTGCCAATAATTTCCCCAAATTTGTAATGAGAATTATTTATAAATCTACATCAAAAAGCCTTAACCTCTCCTGACGGTTTTCTGATAAGATAAAATATATATGGTTTATGGTTTAAAAAGAAGAAAGACATACATATTAGTATTGCAATTTTATTGTTGTTCTTTAAAATACAATTATTATGTTTATTTTTATTATTCTTTTTATAACAAAATAGGTGGTGGTTCAGGCTTTCCTTATTTTTGTGTTTTTGCTAATCACACATGAGACCTTGTTTTATAAGATTTTTTCTCTATGATGGCTCAAGACAGGCCTTCAAGTGAGGGTCATGAAGGTTGGTCATAGGGATTGTCCATAAAGTGCAAAAATTGTTAAAAACCATTTTCACAGCTCCATCAGCCAACAGAGATTTTGAGCACAAACTCATTTCAATTCTAGCCAAGCCATTTTCCATTAAAGGTCAAATTAAGGTTTGATATGAATAATCTGTTCAAGATTGTTGGCATATCCAACAATTTTCTTGTCGATCAAGTCCCATTCTTAGGATATAGTTTTGTAATTGAATTCTATAAACACTAAGCAACATGTGAATAAAAATATTAGTGAATATTAAGTTGGTGCATCCAGTAAGCACTTAACACAGAGAACCTTTCTGTAAATTAATATAATTATCACCATCTCTGTTTTAAATTATAATCGTTATCTGCATGTCTTTAACCCGAAAATGCAGATAAGCTGTCAATCTATTCAAAAGCATTCGTCAAGGACATTTTTTCTTAGCTTGTGAGTAGCCTTTTCTGTAAAGACATCAGTTATGTTGTATTATAGTTATGTTTTATTGTAAAATGAATAAACCAAATTATTCATTTTATAATTACCTATATATTACCTAGGTGATTACAGATTTTAATTTTGGGCTGAACTATTCCTTTAAAAAAGCAGGGAAAAAATATTGGACTTACAAATTTTGGACTCTCATTTCTGATATCTCTTAATTTTCTCAAGCAAAGTGCACTTAGAAAGTTTCATCAGTTGTTTGTGATTAAGTTATGTTGCAATTACAGGGCAGTTTGTCTCCTATGCTTAGTACCCTTAACATAATATCTTGTTTCATTTTATTCTTGTTTATTCCCAGAAAGTTTATTTGCCTTGAGTGTAGGGTTGTTGTTTTTTAGCCATTTTACAAAAACAGCACCCAAGAATAATGAGTAACAAACACTCAGAGAAGAGTAGGAATTGTTCTTAATTATAGAAAGATACATTTTAAAGTGCCACCATGAAACAATCGCCAAACATTCAGACTGCATGCAGAGTTTAATCTGCTCTTGCAAATATGATCAAATAATTTGCCACATGGCTAGGGTTCAGTGCCATGCATTTCTCGGTAACACTTAGAATACTGTTTCTTACTTACTACATAACTAATAAGGAATTATTGAAGAACTAACAGGTAATTATTCATTAAGACTTAACTCACTACTGTTAACTACTAAGGAAGATGTGTTAACTAATCAGTATGTACAATAATTTTATGATTGTGTTAAGTAACAGTTAGCTAATCAATAACTAATGAATTCTGGCATACCTAGTAAATAAGTCCTGCAGAATTATTTGATAACTATTTATTAATTACTAATTGGTTACCTGTATTTTCACTTTTCCTCAGGCTTTTCCTTACATAAAGAAATTGAATTAATGGTAATGGTATTATATATAAAATATAAAAACTAAGGTAATTATCGCAAGGTACTGGAGTCATGGTGGGGTTCCTACTGGAAGCTGATTTATTATAAAACACACTCACAAAACAATTCACTACACAGGCAAAACCTCTGTAAAATGTATTCCATTTATTAATATTGCATTTTCATACTACTACTACTACTGCTAATAACTTTTATATGAAAGGGTCACAATTCAATGAAAATGTTTATTGTTTATTTGGATCCCCATCAGCCACTAAAACATCGTTTAAAATAAAATGCGGAAACAACTCCCTTTTTCCATGAACAATCTAGCAATAAACCCACTCCGCTACAATTTAAATAAAAAAAGCGTGAAAAATGGTTGAAAGGTCTAAATCAATTGTGAAACAACAATAGTATTTCAAAATGTATTACTAATACTGTGTTCACACCAAACGCGAATAGAGCGTCTGGCGCGAATGATTTCAATGTTAAGTCAATGCAAAGGCGCGTTTACGCGCGTCTGGAGGTCTCGCGGCGCGAATGAGGCGTTTAGCGCGGCGCGGAAGACGCGAATTCGCCTCATTCGCGCGAACTGAATTCTGTATTGTATACTGTATTGTATAAATATTGTCCCACTGATAAAAACAGTGCAAATAGTTCTGTCTCTTTGGATTACAGTAAAGTGGAAATAAATATAGTTAAATTTATGAAATAAAATTAGGATTTCTTGGGAAGGTAAGTCTGGCCAGTTAAATTAAATTATTTCTAGGTTATAATATTGTATAAATATTGTCCCACTGATAAAAACAGTGCAAATAGTTCTGTCTCCTTGGATAACAGTGAAGTGGAAATAAATATAGTTAAATTTATTAAATAAAATTAAATAGGATTTTTTGGGAAGGTAAGTCAGGCCAGTTATACAGCAACACGAGTCAGACGAGTCTGAAGATCTGAGCTGAATTTTGAATGACTATAAGTCGCATTTATTCAGAACCAAGAGAAAACATTACCGTCTACAGCCGCGAGAGGGCACTCTGGGGTAGGCTACAGGAGCACTGAGCAGCACAGAGCTAATTTTACTATTTTTATTTAGAAATGTAACTATATAAATTTTTACAATTATTTATTAATGTCGCACACACATACCTAGTAGGGATGGGACGATAACCGGTTTTATTGATAACCGTGATAAAATGTGCTGAAGGTTAGAAAATATCGTTTAAAAATGAATTGTCATTAAAACCGTGTTTGATTATCGCGGTTTTAATAACTCACTATTAAATCATGTCCAGCCAGCAACAGTCTGACGCAAGCGCAGCGCACAATGTTTTTTTTGTTTTTTTTCGAGAAGGAATGGCGAAAGTCAGTGACTTTTCTATGCTTTTCTATGCTTCTACACTTTTCATTGTAAGGAAGGAAATGCCACAGAATTTAATCTTTCTTTAAATTAAGTGCATAGAGTTGCTTGTTTTATTAGTTGTTTGTTGATTATTAAATATAAAACTTGCTGAAATGTTTTCAGTGTGAGCATCAACTATTTTTGAACACTTTCATCTCGTTTCAACAAAACCGTGATAATATTGATAATCGTGATAATTTTAGTCACTATAATCGTGATATTAAATTTTCATACCGTCCCATCCCTAATACCTAGTGCCTTATGACTTAAAATATGAGAGTGGTAAATGTTACAGACATGGAACTGTTCAGTCTATTATTGATTTTTATTTCCACTTCACTTTTATCCAAAGAGAGAGAACTATTTGCACTGTATTTATCAGTGGACAATATTCATACAATACTACAACCTAGAAATAATGTACAGGTCTCAGCAGCACGAATTATGTGTCCAGCTACATCTGATTCAAATATTATGCTAATTAACAGTGAGCGGTGGTTTCAGACATTACAGTGCTTCACTCGCACTGACTCTTATTCTGCCTGAAAGAATGAAAAGACAGAGCTGAAGGTGGAGCGATTCGACCAATCAGATGAAAGCAACGTTTCAGCTCCGCCCACAAGTGCGAATGAAATATTGAAGCCATAAACCGAAATGATCAAAACGTACACGGACCAACTGTCTTGTCCATGTTCTCTCACTTGAATGCTCTTCTTGAGATTTGAGTCTCTGACCTTCTGCAAGCCTCATCCTTGTTCACGCAGTGATTGACATGGCGGGAGGGGGCGGACATGTGATCGGCTCGGAATGCATTTTCAATGTGCACATTGAATTTTGCTACATTCATTGCGGGACATTGAATGAAAATGCAATCGTAAGTGTCTTGACTGTGAGTGTTAATGCATTTAAGAAAAATAGCATTTAAATGATCATTTTGCCACAGTTTTTGCTTAAACATGTTATACATATCTAATCATTTCTGTAATGCATTTTCATTTTAATTTTGCAACTTATAAAGCGTTACAATTAGTATTCATTTTACATATTAAAACTGGTGTATGAAATGGCAAATGAAAATTATGTTATTTCATTTTCATTTTCATTTTGCACCAAACGTTGCACAAATGTATTGGAAAATGTAAATGTAAATACAGAAATGCATTTTCATTTTACATATTGCATTGTCATTTTGAATATTACATCCCAAATTGAATAATGCTACCCATATGCTTCCATATTTCTCTAACAGTCAGCAACATTTTTAAGAGCGCAACAGATTGTCATGATATCTTTGGCTAGGATTGGAATGAAATAGTCACAGCATCTGCTTCGCTGTAAAACGATCAAAATAATGAATGGTTTGACTAGGGCAAATTTAAATTCAAACTTTTATGAGTATTTAGTGTTATTTTTCTGAAAATCTTTGATTGTTTTGGTTTAATTAACTCTCTTTTAATTCAGATAAGTGAAACTGAACATTTATGCTTCCCACACTCTCAGAGGTACAAAAATATATGTATTAGTAATTAGTCATTTTAAGGTACATATTATTACCTCAGAGTACCTCCCCAGTGCAGCATGTGTGTGTGTGTGTGTGTGTGTGTGTGTGTGTGTTAGTTAGCTTACTCAGATTTATCAAGTTAATAGCAATTAACATGTATGAGTACAGTGTTCCATAGAATGTGCTCTGTATACTACAATGTTTGAATGTGATTCAAGTATCATCACAAATGAATGAATGTCAGTGCACTATATACAAGCAGTACCACATGTGTAATTGTGAGTGGAAAATTGCAGGATTTTTTCACCCAACAAAATTGCAGCAGATCTAGCAGAAGAGAATAATACACACAATGTACAAATTCAGAAAAGGAATTATTGTATTTATAAATGTACATGAGCAAATAATAAAGGCTGTTCATTTATCAAACTCACATGGGGTTGACCTCTGGGATTCATTTACCCCTGACTAGATAAATAGATTAAGCTGCAAATGGCTAATATACTGTACATATAGACATACACACTGCTGGCAGTGTTACATTGTTGGCTCAGATAACATCAAAGTTTTTTTTGTTACAAAGTGATGTTGGTTCCATGCATGTCACTTTTGCTCCCCCAATTAGTTTTGAAACAAACTTAAGATTTCAAAAAAATTAAATTAATTAAATCAATAGCACTTTTGCACCCGCAATTATGTGGAAACAATAGAGATATTTCAACAGAAAGTTAATGAAAATGTAATTGAATCAATGTAACTTTTGTACCCACAATTAATATTTAAACAATGGTGATATTTCAGCAACAACAACAAAGCACAATAAAAATGTCAATGAATCAATGTTACGAAGTGATGGTTAAACATCACTTTTACACCCACAATTAATGTTGAAACAATAATGGTACTCCGAACCCCCAACAAGTTTTTGTGATTGTGTTTAAACCGGAACAGGCTAAACATTCACCACATTTAATACTGATTGAGGAAAATGTATTATTACTTGATGAAGCTGTAATCAGGGAGGAGGATATAAGGCACGGGAAAGCATCAATTCCCAGGTCAGGTGATCATGCTGTCAACTACAACTCAAAGTATAATTAATGTCACCATTAACAGGAGGGTGCTTCTCGATTCTTTAACTGTGCCTTCTCATCTGCCTTTACTCCTACTAAAGCAAGGTACTATGAAAACATTAAGTATAAAGTGTGACATTCTGGCTCATGTTCAGCTTGCACTTCAAGAAGGTTGTTGGAACTTTGATCAATAAATTCCTTATAAATATTAGTTACATTTTATTTTGGTATCCTCCCTAGACATTCTCTAATGTTGCATCTACATGCCAACTAACTTATTAGTATTAGCTGAGAGAATATTAACAGAGTATTAGCTGAGTATTGGCTTGCTAGACTGTTACTTTAGGGGACATAGTACAATTTGACATGTGCTTGCAAAGTTACTTAAGATGTTACCAATATTACTAAAGCAACATACACTTTTAAGTGTCAAATGAAACAAAACAAGCCTGCGAAACAAAGGAATAAAGAAACAATAAAGTACATTGTTTGAAATAATGCCAGAGAAGTGTATATATGTCAAGTGATTCAGTAAACAAAACAATTAATCAAAATTTCAATGTTAATATAGACTAACATACTTTAAACATTGAAATATAAGTATTAGCCAAACTGATCGTATAGAAGAAAAATCCACATTGAATCATTGTTATCCTGCTGTTTTCCACTCAGTGTTAATGGAGATGACAGCTTTTTCTTCCATTTGGCAGGAAATTATTACCACGGTCATTAAAATCCACCTCTTACATTTTCTTTACGTAAGCTATGAATGAACAATTGAAAGCATTTCTGCCAGGAAAGATGTGAAAAGATGTTTTCCATTACTGATTACCTGCCATCATTAATTTAGTTTGGACTGTGATTGAAATCTCTCCCTATTTAATATGCATCATTTTCATTATTGTTATTATTTATTATTTACATGACAGGGTTCCTTGCTTTGCAGTTTAATTTTATTCACCTGCATTTAATGCAGTCTCTTATTAGGGGGCTCCACACAAATCAACCTACTGTACAGTATGTCAAGTATGGAATATATTAGTATGCATAACACCTAATTGCTCTCCAAATACACATTCTGCACCACTCTAACCCTTGAGTGGTGTTTAAATGTTGATTTCCGGTTATCCTGGGGTGTTTGTAATAGCATATTTAATTTCTGCCTCTCTTTTTAAGTATAATAAAATTATACCTGGTCTCTTTGTGAACAAGTCTGTTCTCTACTGCCATCAAGTGGTGGTTTTTATCTATTGTTTCATGAATTAAGCATCTCATTGCTTCATTAATGTTTTTTACACAATCACACATGCTTGACAGACAGGTCCAGATTTAAACATGACTTCAGACAGATGTATTCCTCCATCACTTCTAGCTTAAGTTGTTACAGAAATCAATGATGAGATTTGTTAGCGTAATGGATTTGCAAAACTACCTACTCACATTTGCCATTATGGAGTATTTCCAATAGATATTTTAGGAAAATGTATCTTGTTTTAATAATTGATACCTTACATTTTTAAATGAATCTATCAGTGCTTTAATCTATTTCAAGACTAGAGGGCTTCATCTGATCTGAATAGTAGCTGAAAACAAGATTAGTTTTCACTTTATGTCTTAGTGGTCTAAAATCATTGTCAGGAATGTGCTTTGCTGTGTTTTTGACAAAACTTACAGTTTTAGATTATGATCAATCGCAGACATGGGCCTATTCTAACCTTTATTTTTAAGAGAATGGGGTTGGGCAGAGTGGAGATACTGGAGAAAAGAGATCTAGGAGTCAGATACAGAATCAGGTAAAGTTCAAGTTCAACCAGTTTCTTAAACAGAAAACTATGCAATAAGGCAAAGCAACTCACAACTAATAGATTTAAATAGAAATCCAAATCAGTTTTGAGTTTGCTGAAAAAAACAACAACTTTTAATTCTCATGATGGACATCAAAACAACCTGATAAAAACACAAACAACTAGTGAATCTCCCACAAAAAATAATATAAACAGCAGAAGCTAAGCGCTGTTCTTTTCCCCCAGAGTGTGCAAGTGAAAGTACAGTATGTGTAAAAGTACAGTAAAAGTGAAAGAGTTTTAAATGCTAAACTAGTGTGACAGTGTTCACAAGCAACAACAGGAAAGACGAAGAGGGTAACTTGCAGTTTTTCTTCACATACACAGTTTTTCTGCACACAGCTGTAACGTTTGTGACAACTTCAAGCCATCTGCACACGTTTCAACTGAGACAGAGACTTTAGACAGAAAAGGTAAGTGGAGCTACAAGCCAAGGAGCAGTTCACACACTGTGTTCTTGTGTTCAGAATAGAAAAGAACACAGTTTAGAGAAATGTATTTTAAAAGTGGATTTTTTTGTAACATGAAACAGTATTAAAATGACAAAAAAAAAATAACAATTCTTGATCGAAATTATTGAGCATACATTTTATCCTAAAGAGTAGTCAGACCTGTTATGCTATTCAATGATGTACATTCTACAATGCTTACAGTATAATAAAAAAAAACAAGTTATAAGCATTTAATCAGTTTGTTTTGTTACTAGTTGATTATCAAGAGAGTATAGCAAATAATATGAATATTATGCCATTATTTTATGATGGGGTGATGTTGGGTGGTTAGATGGAAATCATTTATTTCTCTCATTGAATGTTTTTGTCCCTGTTTAGGAGAGAATAATGGCAACTGTCAGCAGCAGTAAGTCTTAAAATAATACTCTCACAACAGAATATGATTTTATTTACTCAAAATAGCATAGCATAAGTCCGTGTGTTTTTCTCTTCCTTCACAGATGAGTTTCATCTTATTGTCCCTGAGGAAGCTCACAGTGTTGAGGTCAAACTGGGGTCTGATGTCACTGTACCGTGTCACCTATCACCTGAAATCAGTGCTGTTGACATGGAGATCAGGTGGTTTAAAGAGACGGACTGTGTGTGTCTCTATAAGAACAGACAGGTGACAGAGGGGCGGAGCTACAGGGGCAGAACAGGTCTGTCCACTGAGGACATGGACAAAGGAAATGTTTCCTTGAAGTTGAGAGAGTTCAGAGAATCAGACATAGGAGTTTATCTGTGTCAGGTCATCAGTGAAGACAGAACAGAGGAGTTAACAGTAGGAGTAGAAGAAGGAGGTGAGCATCCTATAACTCTACATCAGCTCAATGTCCTTAACAGTCTCCTGTGTGAACTAAAAGTGAAATACACCATAAATCATTCAGCTGTTACACCAAACCCATACACACGTTCATCTTTCAAATTGTGTTTTGTTCCCTCATGCAGCAAGGAAAGACTCTGATGTCCAACCTGTGAATCAGCCATCAAAGATTCAAGGTAGACAAGTTCATCTGACACTACATGAGGTAAGATGTACATTAACACTAAGGTACCAAAAGCAATACTAAACCAGTTCTAATCAGGAGTGCTTCCCCAATCAGTTATTTCAGCTCTATGTGAACAGAGAAATATTTATGTACTATCTTTATGTTTCCATCTGTAACTGTTTTCTTTATACGTTCATAGTTAAACAGTACTTGGGAAGAGAATCAAAACATGAAAATGGAGGAATCTGCTTTAATAACAGGTGGGTTTTGTTAAAGTTCACTTTCTTTGTCTGTTATAAATCATGAAAGAGACATTAGGGAGACATTACATTTCATTTGATAGACTAGACATCATTAATTTCCTTTTTCAGAGCTCGAAGTGAATTATGTGAAGGTACTTCACCAAACAATATTCAAGGTTTTCAAAAATCAAGGGAAAAAACTGAAACAAACCGAAATGCAGTTAAAGGCATCCGAGATGGATTTGGAAAGAGTCTTACAACAACTAGAAACAATCACAGAAAAATCTGATCTCCTTCCAAATGAAAAACGCATTGATTTGAAAGAATCACACTTTCAGCAAATAGAAAAACAACTGCTACAAATAACTAAACACATCGAAGATAAACGGATTCAGTTTGAGGAGAAAGACACACAGCTGGAGAATATGAGCAAACAGATGAGTGAGAAAGAAAAACTACTGGAGCGCACAATCAAAGAGATGGAAACCAGTAAACAACAGTTGGAGACACTGAGACAGAAGCAAATGAGACATGAGGAGATGCTGGAGAAGAAAGAGCAGTTGAGGATTTCAGGTATGAAATTTGATCAAATTTGATCAAGCACATACATATTAAAATGAATGTTTGCTACAGACATAACCTGATGTTACATTTGGGATTGTCTGTTCTTTTCCCAGAGTTGAATGAAAAATCCAAATGTTTTGAAGAAACAAAATCTCTTCTAGAAGAGAGAGAGAGAAAGATTAAAGAACTGGAGAAAGAGAAACAAAGACTGGATGAAGAACTTCAAGACAAAGACAGACATCTTAAGGACATTAATGCTAAACTGATGCAAACCGTCAGAGAGGTTGGAAAGAAACAAAATCAGCTTCAGGGGAAACACACACAACTGGAGAATATACACAAAATGTTATGTGAAAAAATGAGACACCCAGAAAACAAAGCAAAAGAGCTGGAAGCCAGTACATGTCAATCAAAGGAAAAAGAAACTGAAAGCACAAATCTGGAGAAATAAAAGTGTTCAGAGCAGATTTTTTTAATCAATTTTAAGGCATCAAAACATAGCTCAATTTTAAGTACATACATGTGGTGTAGTGTTTTTAAAAATCTGCATTTAAGAATAAATGCAAAACAAGGAAAGCATAAAATTATTTAAAACAAACCCCCCCCCCCCCCCCCCCTCAATTTTGAAATCAAACTTCTCAATATCCCAAGAAATAGCAGATATAACAGTCAATATGCCAATATATTTTAATAACTACAATGATTCTGTGGTGGTGTCCTTTTAAGTCACAGTATACTGTATTTAATTTGTGGATTGTATCGATACTTTACTACCGTGCCTTTCCTCTTACAGTAAATGTGGTGTATAATAATAAAATGTGTGTTTCTTTTTATTTAACTGTTCATGCAGGATCAGATATTTCTGAGTTAGATTGCTGCAAGCCGTGGTGTGTGAATGAGGGTCTATATGTTTGCCAGCCCTAGCAGATTTAAAACTCCAGTAGGTAGTAAGTTGATGTTACAAAAAGAGTTTATTAAAACTAATTGTGAGTGAGCAATAAGACTATATAGGAGTCATTAAATGCATATGGCTGTCAGGGATCTGCAAGAAATGGGACCCAAATGCAGAATGAGCAGTCAAGGGTATTTTATTAACAAAACATAGACCGGAACAGCTGGGGGAATTAGCAGTGAAACAGATGGGCAGGGCAGACAATACGGGCAGGAGGGATGACCACAGAGACAGTCCAAGATGACCACGGGCTTGAGCACAGAGGAGGCAGCTCCAGAGGAAGGGCCAGGCAGACACAGGAAACCCGTAGCTTCAAGTGAAACTCAAATGTCACCAGTCTAGTCGCCAGGTAGAGACTCACGAGACTTGACACGTGAGAGAGGTGGTTCAGTGGGGTTCAGTGGCCAGGAAATCTGAGTGGGGGCAAGACAGGACAATACACAAAACAAGACTCAAAACGACACACAGACAATAGAAAACAAAGAGTGAACAAAAGGCAAAATAACCAAAACTATCCAAAGAAATAAAACAGTTTAAAACAAAAAGCCAGGATCCAAAAAGGAACTGCACTCTCAAACTGAGTAAATGAAACCCTAAATCAAAAAGAGAAAAACAAAAACTAGATTAGGATGTGCACAATCAAAAAACAAGAACTAGATAAAACTAAAAGGCCAAAAAGGAACCGAGGATATAGACTAACTAGACAAGACATCAAAAACAACTTGAGCAAGATCAAAAGGATAAATTCTTGCCCAAGAAGCAGGTAAACACCAAAAACGAACCAGCAGAGACACAAGGAAAGAGAACCCGATATATAGAGCAGTACACATGAGGATCAGGTGAAAACAATCAAGCAGACAAGGGCTAAACAAGGGGGCGTGACCGGGGTAACAAGGAGGTGGGACAAGGGGAGCACGTGGCAGACACGACCAAAGACAGAACCATGTGCTTAGACACAAAACAAACAAAGAAACATGGAACAGAGACAAGATTGACAGGACTGCCAGGGCAGGATCCTGACAATGGCTCTTTTTTTTGCATTTGTTTATTTTATAAGGCACAATGTGTCATTGAAGAAAAAAAATGACAGACACACAAAGAAAAGTTACACAATAATAGTTATAATAACAAAAAGTGCTAATATTCACAATTTCATAAAGACAAACCAATCACAGCAGGTCCAGTTGTCCAGCCTGATGATGTCATAGGGGTCAAAGTTGGATCACAGCTCTAACAGTGATTCAATCATAGTTCATGCTCCTCTTCAGCATTCTGAAGGAATCTCCCATATGTTAATTTCATCTCTCAGTCTCTGTCGGCCATCTGGGGTGAGATGCCACAGACATGACTTCCTCTTGCCGTCTCCAGACACCTGCTGCGGGGTCTTTTTAAAACCGTTGCTGAAACACAGATTATGGCGGATTGTGTTTTTCCACCCATCTGGAGCTGTGAGGAAAAAGGGGAAGTGCTCTCTGGTGAAGTTACAGATATGCTGTATGTTAAGACTTATGTTATGGCTGCTGCTGCTTTTTTTGGCATGTGCTCTTTTATATGATAATGATATTAATTAGGTGGCATTTACACATGTGTTTTTGTGCGCACATTTGTTTTCATTGAATCGCACTTACACACTTTTGAGAAATGATCTTTGGTTTAAATGCAACTTTTTATGAATGAGGCCCCCAGTGTAGACAACATCACTGATTATAATGGGTTCTATTCTATACCGGACACAAGCCGCACAGCATGACAAAATACAATAGAAATCTTTTACATTTTGTTGTGCTGTGTGATGTGACCAAGGGGATCAGCATGAGTTCTGGGCCATGGTGCGGCCAGTATAAACACCAGCATTGACTGAGTGGATCAGCTCCGCTGGCCATAACACAGGCTTTAATGCGCTTCAGAAACGTGCCGTGATGCACAGATCTGCTCTAGCCTCTAACATCACTGAATCTGTTGTTAAAAATTAACCATTCATAGTATGTCATCATGCAAAACTAAGAATTATAATAATTGTAATGTGACAATCAAATATAAGTGTGGGTGGATAATTTGAGGAAGCGGATTTGGGTGAGCTCATCCACTCATCTGTACACTACATTGACCTGGGTCACCAGTGGCAAACAATTGACAAACTATGGACAAACTTTGTCTCTGCTGGACAAACTAATGCTGGGTACACACCAAAAGATAATCGGGCTGATTTTGGGGTGATTTCCCCCCTCCCAACAATCCTAGCTATGTCCCGATTATCTTGATGGTTTTACAGATGGTTTTATCAGATTTTCCATTGGTGTGAGGTGTGTTAAGAGTGTCCGAACCTGATCGGAAGAACATCGGAGCCGTCCTGATCGCGAATCGTAAATATTCAATATGGTTAATATTTACGATCAGAAAACCTGATGTGTGGGGGAACCACGAAAAGACAAACGCACGCACGCTCTGGAGATTATCACGTGAAACTAAACAATATCCAATCAGAAAGCGAGATAATGGAAGACGGAAGCAGTCATGGCGCAGCCCAAAGTGAAATTGATGTGGACAGCAGAGATGGATGATCAGCTTGTTGATTTGTGGCAACAGCACGAATGTTTATACAGCATGTCGTGTATGAAATCATTCCAAACATTATCATTGCAATTTCTTCCTGCATTACATCCGCAATGCTTTTTCTGAAGTCTCGCAAGATTGTGCGAGTTTTCCTGTGCTCACAGTCGAGACTCTGGCTGAAAATCTGTTTGTGTGTGGTGTGCTGTCTTTGTCACATCATAGCACACCACACACTAAAGGAGCAAGACAGTTAAATCTAGGATTTTTTATCCTCATGTTTGTGATCTATCACATTTTGAAAATCTTATAAGATGTAAAAAAATATTTTGGTGTGTACCCAGCGTAATTAATTACACCATTCAGAAGCATTTAATCTGCGTTATATGTTCTGTAAAAAAAAAGTTAATATCAGCGTCAAATTCACCGATACCGTATATCTGTGACAGGCTCATATCGGCCAATAATATCGGCAAAATGATGTATCGGTCGAGCTATATTAAGGATGCTCTTTGTAGACTACAGCTCTGCTTTTAATACTATAATTACTAGCAGGCTGGTCACAAAGATACTGGACCTGGGTCTCAGCAATCAAATATGTTTGTGGGTCATGGATTTTCTCAGAAACCACTCACAGATTGTGAGATTGTGCTTGCATACCTCCACAACTCTGACTCTTAGTTCGGGATGTGTGTTGAGCCCTCTGCTCTACTCCCTCTATACACATGATTGTACTTTAGTGTACCCCACTTATACAGTAATTAAGTTAGCTGATAATACAACAGTTGTGGGGTTATCTCAAATGGCAATGAGGTTGTCTATAGAGATGAAGTGTATAGATTGGATGAATGGTGCACAGGCAACAGTTTGTCTCTTAACATCAAAAAGAGAAAGGAGCTAGTCATAGACTTCAGGTGACATCGAGAGGAACTTAAATAAAAAAGAATTAAAAATAATAAATTAATTAAAAGTAGAGGAGTTGGAGAAAGGGTCCAATTTTAAGTTATTGAGCATCCATAGTAGCGAGGACCTTAAGTGGACTGTGAACACTGCTGCTCTGGTCAAAAAGGCCCAACAGATACTTTACTTTCTCCAAACTTTGAGAAAGGCCCATCTCTCTGCCAGACTGTTGAAGCTACCACTGTACGGTAGGAAGTATTCTTACACATTGCATTACAGCCTGGTATGGAAATTGTTCAATGGCTGAAAGAGCTGCACTGCAAAAGGTTATCAAAATCTCACAAAAGATTATTGGACATCCACCCTTCTTTAGGGACATCTACAGGCTTTGCTGTAATAGCAGAGAGTAAACTATTATAAAGGACAGCACTCATCCTTTTCAAAATTAGTTATTGTCTGATACCACATTTTTGTTTATCAGTGCTACAGACTGTTCTTTGTCACACATTAAACTGCATTTATTCTGTAAAAAAAAGTTATAAGAATAAAATTATTTTTATTATAGAATGCACTAAATATGAAACAATTAAACTATATGGATGTAGTTTCAATTTCCACCCTTACAGCACAGTTAAACAATGATCTGTAATCCCTTTTAATTTTACACTGACATTCTGTCATAGCAAATTAATTATGCAACCCCTTTTGAGTTTGAGTTGTATACCAAAAAACACGGAGGCATATTTGGTGTAGTATTATGTTTTAACTCTAGGGGGCGCGAACCTCTAAGGTATTTTGAGTGAGTGATCGATTATATCAAGTTTAGACAGTCAGCTGAAAATGCATTCACAAGGTTAGCCTGAGGTCCAGAAACTTCAATTTTGTAAAGTTTTTTTCATTCGAATGTGCATATTCTATTATGATTGCTGTTACTCATTCTGGTTGCTAATTCATCCCGTCACTGAGGGGGAAAAATGGGAAAATTTTTCTCATCACAGTTTTGCTTGTTTACTTGCACTTTATGTGTGTTATAAAGATGTCTTAAGAACTATAAGAAGGTTAAAACTGATATGATTAATTAATCTGTTAATCTCTTTTTTTATGTTAAATGAGCATGCTAATGTTCGCTTATGTTGTCACCTGCTGGATTAATATTTGTATTCACGGGCATTTTGTGCAGCTGATAAGAAATGTCAGTGTTGAAGCAGTAATGTATCCTTCTCCACATAATAAGTATGTAACATCTCAGGTTATGTACCCTGGTTCCCTGAGAAGGGAACAAGACACCATCCTCTAGAGGTCACTATCAGGGGAAAGCCTTTGCCGTGACCAGTGTCTGAAGCATATGTCTAAACACGACAATTACATTGGTCAGCGACAACCTATGACATCATAACCGGCGCTAATACAGTATTAAAGAGCGCAAAGAGAACACATCATCCGCTTCTTAATTTGAAGCTCGTGTCCAAAACATGGCGAAAAGAGGACAGTGTCTCATTCCCATCTCAGGGAACCAGTCCTCTTGGGAGATGTTCCCTTCCTATGGAACTTCGAACTGTGCCCTCTAGCGGTCGCTATGGGGAATTGTATACCCATGGTGACCCAGGCGGGAAGGAAGTCGACCGGAAGTTGAAGTCGGCTGCGTGCCGCCATCTTGTAGCAGAACGTCACTTGCGTTAGCATCCCATTGACTCCCATTCATTTTGGCGTCACTTTGACAGCGAATAACTTTACATCTGAGGCGTTTAAAGACTCCATTTGTCCATTATTTATTTCTAAAGATACACGACAATGTATAAAGGGCTCCATTACATTCTATGTTACATTATGGCCCCGTAGAAACAGTTTTTGTAAAAATAGGCTAACGATTGCGTCATAACCACTCGACTCTCTGTCGCACAGTAGAGAAATTACCGTACAGACAGGAGGAGAAGCTCGCAGGCAATCGGGGAGACGTCAAGAGAGAAGCCCATTTTAAAATACTATACAAAATAATTAATCAGAATACTTACTCCTGCTCACTCACGCCAAAGAACTCCCCGCTCAAGCTCGCCGTCTCTGCAAGATTAACGATGGCAGTTTGCAGTTGCACGCACAGCTACTAGAAGATTTACATCTGTCAGAAAGGTTGCTGACGTCATCAAGCTTAGTTTGAGTCTACGCGTCAGAAACGGAAGTGCTAAAAATGGGCTTCACTTGTCTCAGTTGAGTTCCAATGGGGTCGCTGTGTCCATTTCTTTTACTTTCTATGATGGTGACATGCTGAGGGGAATGCATGTCAAACAGGTGAGCACTAAATACCAACTGTACCAAGGTTATGGGAGCTTGACAGCTGACAGCAGAGGTTTAAAATATAAGGTGGTAAATTATAAGAGGTTTCTTAAAAATATAACACAATAGAAACTTTTATTTATTGTAATACTGCTCTCCCTGCTTGTGTGATATTGTATGATATAAATATGAGACTAAAACTTTTTGTACCAATAACTTGAATGTTAAGGCATAACTGCCTTTATGGCGTTGTTGCTCTGCATCATATTTTTAGCATAAATTATGTCAAATTTGACACAATTAAAGTATTTTAGCAAAATGCTGCAACATAGTAAAATGTGAACAAATATATATATATATATATATGCACTATACATCCCTAAAATCCATTTGTCACACTGTCGAACTACCAAAGGAAAAAAAAAGATACATCTAGCCATGGCTGTAGCCAGGCTCTGAAAATTTGTGAGGTCCAGGGGGATAATATAATAATATAATATATTTATTAATATAATATATATATATATATATATATATATATATATATATATATATATATATATATATATATATATATATATATATGGATATATGGATAATATAATAATATAATAACCCCCTTATTATAGAACTGTGCTATAATAACCCCTATAAATACAACTAATTATATACACTGTTAACACTTTAAAAGAGACAGAAATGGAAATGGTTTTGGAGGTATGATCATTTTTAAATCATAATCTATTCATTGCATCAGAATTTATTAATACTTTACTATATTTATCTTATTTCTCTGAGGCTATTCATGCCGCTTTTCAGAGATAATAAAGGTTAAGATGTTTCACCATGACCGCTTCCTCTTCTTGGCCTTCAAAAATGTCTGATATTAATTTAGTGACACTGTTATGGAAATATGATCATATTTTGTAATTACCTTTTAAATCTGACTAATTTTTTAACAGTTTGGATTAAATCAACATCTCAGGAAAATGTTATGGGGTTTCAAATCATTCATTACATGTTGCCCCAAAAACACATTAATATGCAAATAAGATTTAGTTTATAGATACATAATGAGAAAACCTGTTTATGGCCATTTTACACACATTTTGCTTGAAGAAAAATGTACATCAAATCATTCTGTCAGCTGAAGAATCATCTTTAAACAAAGTTTAAAAACTGAAAATGTATTGGTGATTTTAAAAAATGCTGCTAGCATAAGCAAAAAACAAACAGTTTAAAAGATCAAGGCTGCATTTTATGTAAACAGAAACAGAAACTGCTTATAACATGCTTACAAGATTTGGCTGCATTTACTGTAAATAGAAACTGAAAGTGATTTGGATTTTAAGCCTATAAATTTGATTAACAAAATAAAAATTAACAGATTAAATGAGTTATAGTGAGGAATGTTTAGTTTGATGCATGCATTATGTATGAATGATGGTTATATTTGTTTTTGTGCTTAAATGAGGATAACATAAACAAAGAACATTTTCATTTAAAGATGAAACTTGCTGTGAACAGGGCTGGACTGGGACAACTATATGATCATAAACACCACCCATCTTTGCACGCCCTTAATTATATGCATACCAACTCCTATTCATTAAAACCACTAATGCCATGTAATGAGTGAGTATAGGAACGAGTGAGAGTTAACAGATGAAATAAGTCAAAATTTTATATTTATTAATACAGTTGAACTATACTCCACAGCGGTGAATCCTAAAACAAGCTATAAGTGGCTCTGGCATAGCAATACCAGTGTTTCTTACAGGATTTTTGTTAAAACTATGGTGGTGTGTCCTCGGTCCTTCTAGGGGGGTTCGGGGGCATGCCCCCCCATGAGAAAATTTTGTGCATTTTAATGTTAAATTCATTAATCTGGTGCACTTTGAGAGTTCAAAATTAAAAGCTCCAACCCATATTCATTGTGCAAATTAAACAAAGAAAAATTCAAACCTCTTTTAGTTACAGTGTCTATTTACATTACACCTATACATAAGAATAGTTATAATATTAATCCAATGACAGTAATAGCCATATTTTGTAAAACAAATGCACAAAATAATGAAGGAAACTTTCTTAATTAGTTGTACCAATTTCTATACTTGAAAGAGATAAGCACATGATCTTTTATTTGGACGCAAACTGCATCAAGCTTTTATTTTGGCGGAAAACATGGTTTACAAATGCCTCTTATTAAATTTCTAGTGAATTGCGGTAATCGTCAACTATGCAGATGTGGAAATAATCTACACTCATGACAAGTGTTTTGAAAGTAGTTATGCTTACCGCAGGCTCTACACTTTCTCATCTCTCTCCTGATCCTCTGTCCTCACTATCATCATCTGCCACAGGAGCTGATGAAGGTCAGAAAACATATATTTTGACACAGTTTACAGTGTCTGCTTTAAGGGCCTGGTTCTATTTTTTCACGCTATTTATCTGCACATTCCTTGCGTTTCTTCTCCATCTTTTTTTACAGATACACACTGACACTGCTGCCGCTCGCTCACTCGTTTAAAGTTGTGACTGGGCCAGCCCAGTGTCAATCAAGAAAAGAGCCAATGGGCCACTGATCTACGTGTTTCATGGGCTGGTCTGTCAGAAGAAAAAACTAACACTGACTTTGACCAATGCATTACACCGGCACAAACCCAGCGCCACCAATAAAGCAAAACAAAACAAAACGAATGGGCCGCCGATGTACAAATTTTATGGGGCCGTTTAAAAAAAAAAAAAAGTATGAGTATGAGTATGAGATATCGGCCCAAAAAGCACGTCGGCCCGGTATGCCCAATGGCCAGTCCAGCCATGGCTGTGAACTATAAACCAATGAAATTATGTTCAATGGTATGCTAACAAAATTAACAATATATTTTGCCTGATGATTTTTGTTTATCAGTGCTACAGACTGTATGGCCTCTGTCACTCATTAAACTGCATTTATTTTGTAAAAATTATAATAATAATTTTTTTTTATCAAAAATACCAATCACCATGGATAACATTTATGATGTGGAAAAGCATATACAGTGCGTGTATTAATATTAGGTCAATATTCTGATCATACTTTTTAAGCACTTTTACCAATTCCATACCACATCAATCATAATAACTACTATTAATTTTGTTTGTAATCATATATCCTATAATTATATAATCAAAAATGTAAAAACGCTCACTGTTGCTCTAGAAGGAAAAAATGCATTAAGAGGGTGAAAACTTTTGTACAGAATGAAGATGTGTACTGTAAACGCAGCGATCACTGATCATGCCACAGACTAAGTTAGATAACTTAATATAAAAAATCACGGGCAACAATTGCGGTGAACAATAAAATATACATCACACCTGCAATATACCTTCGTGAACATTCCTCTGAGGGGAGCAGAACAGGTAAAACAAAGTTGATAGGTGTTTTCAGTGCCGTTGCTGGCATTTGCGGGGTGCAGGTTGTACCCGTGGGCCCTTTTTGAAATTGTGTAAATAGCACAAATAAATAAGTAGAACAATAGATATAAGAACAAAGGTTAAAAATTAAACAATATTTATATTTTTTGTTTTGTTTTTCAAGTTTGTAGGTGTTCAATTACAGAAACCAAAGAAGCAAATGGAGCCCCCTTCTGGGAAACTTTATTGAATGCAGTCCATTAAAAACGAACTGCAAAGCAAAGAACCCTGTCATATAAATGGAAATGATGCATATTAAATAGGAAGAGGTACTGCAATCAAGAGTCACCTTAGTGAACATAACCGCTGTAATGACGACTTGATAGCTAGGACTGTAACTGTAGCTAGTTGTGGATAAGTGACCACTGTGGTGCATCGGTAAGAATGCAATTGGATGCTGTAAATCTCTTCGATGGGTTTATTGACAGTCAGCAGAGGATTATCTGTCTTCATGTATGTACAGTATGTGTGTGGTTCTACAATAAACAATAAAAGAAAGAAAATATCAGCATACAATTAAACAACAGTGCTGACAGAATTCAATTAGCAAAGCTAATAAATTGTAATTATTATACATTTCCCTTTAAGTAGCTTTAGCTGCTTATACATATCAAATAACCAAATAAAATACCTGATAACACATTATCTTCTTATTGAATTAAAGAACAGCCTTCATACTGCTAGTTATCAATACTATCAACCCAAAAAACATAGTTCTCTACTTCTCAACCATAATTACATTCAGATAATAACTATACAGTGTCAAGTGAGAACACACAAACACAATATTAATATAAAAACTAATATTAATAGGCATTAACATGATGCTAGCGAACTTTATGCTAACATACTGCATTTCAGTACAGTATCTCAGAATAAACTCCTAACAACCCGATGCACCGAAATACACATACATAGACATTTACACCAGGGTACTCACATGTCTCTGAACGCACACATGCACAGATATCGACACGGACGACAACTATTCACCTCAGTAATATCTACGATGCGTTTACCGGCCAATCTCACGACCAACTCAAAACGAAACTAAAAACTGTCAGCGCTAAAACTGTGTTCTCTCTGTGACCCCGAAACAAAGCCGCTGATTGGCTAATCCCCGTAACAGCAAGTCCTTCTTCACAGCCGCCCCCAAATTTGCACAGTCAAATTTGCTGTCCCATAGAAGGACTGCGGGTCTCAGGTGCTGTCTCAGGTATGGCAGGAAGTTGAACAAGACGGGCAACTGGCCTGATGTAGTTCCTGTCGTTCACCTGGATCTCCGCTGTCCTTATCCTCCCATCTGCACCTGGGATAACCTTTGTGATGTGACCAATAGGCCAGAGCGCCCTTGGGAGCTGCGGATCAATGATCATGACGACAGTACCAGGTTGTAATGGGGCCACTTCTTTCTGCCACTTGGTGCGTGTCTGCAGGGCCGGCAGATAGTGCCTGATAAATGCCCTCCAAAATTGGTCGGCAAGGACCTGCGTATGCCTCCAGCGGCGGCGGCTCAACAGCTCGGACTCAAGATACAACACCTGGGGCAGTGAGGGGTCGGGCCGCCCCATCACGAGCAAATTGGGGGTTACTGGGTCAGGGTCCGCGACATCACTGGACACATACCCCAAGGGCTTAGAGTTTAGGATGCCCTCGATCTCAATCAGGACTGTGCGCAGGACTTCTTCTGTCACCGTCTGCATCTGAATTGTTGCATACAGGGCAGCTTTGATAGATTTAATTTCCCTCTCCCATGCACCACCAAAGTGAGGGGCACTTGGAGGGTTAAATCTAAACTGGATCTGATGTTTGGCCAGTTCTGCCTGTAAAGTGGGGTGTAGTGCCTTGAAAGACTCATGGATTTCCCTCTCACCTCCTCTGAAATGTGTGCCCTGATCCGACAGAAGCTCTGCTGGTTTTCCCCTGCGTGAGATAAATCTGCGGAGGGCCATAAGGAAGGAATCCTGGTCGAGACTAGCCAGGACGTCTATGTGGACAGCTCGGGTAGTGAGGCACTTAAATAGTATACCCCAACGTTTCTCATTACGCCGTCCAATTTTGACCATGAAGGGCCCGAAACAATCCATTCCGGTAGAGAAGTAGGGAGGCTTCATCAACCGCAGACGGGCGGGAGGTAAGTCTGCCATTTGTGGCACTGCAGGCTTCTCTCTCCATCTCCGACAATCAGGGCAGGAGTACTGGTGCCGCTTCACAGCTTCTCTTCCTCGAAGGATCCAGTATCGTCTGCGAAGTTCTGCAAATAATCGCTCTGAGCCTGGATGATGGAGGTCTCGGTCAGCATCTTGAATGATGAGTTTAGTTACCTGGTGAGCTGGATCCAGAACTATGGGATGAATGGCTTCTGTGTCCAGTAAATTACTGCGACGCAATCTGCCTCCAACCCGAATCAGCTTCAGTTGATCATCAAATTCAGGAGCTAATGTAATCAAACGGCTGGTGGAAGGGACGGGTTTTCTTTCTGAAAGGTGTTGAAAGTCCTCCTCGAAGCAGTCTACCTGAACTCGTCTCAGTAGGTCTATCTCAGCATCCTGATAGTCTTGTGCAGATGGCATTACCTGACTACCTGCCGACCCATGGCTGGACCTCACAATTGCCTCTATCATGTTCCTGAAACCATTGAATTGGCTGGCATCAAGTAAGGGTGGAAGAGGAACGGTGATGATGGAGCCGCAAAATGTGGCCTTGCGAAGCTCTGTGGCATCCAACTGCTCAGCCTGTGGCTTAGTAGGCCATTGCTGAGGTGACAGGCGCAAAAAGGCTGGGCCATGGTTCCACCGGCTCTCCCCTGCCAGCTCCCTCAGGGTCTTCCCGCGCGTAATGTTATCTGCGGGATTACTTTCAGAATCCACATACCTCCATGCTTGGGCATCAGTCAGCTCCTGGATCTCAGCGACTCTGGTGCCCACAAACACCTTAAACCTGCAAGAGTCTGACTGAAGCCACGTGAGAACCGTAGTGGAGTCTGTCCAGAGCACCACTCCATGAAGTACCAGGGTGAGTTCACGCTGCAACAGCACTGCTAGCTGAGCTCCAGTCACCGCTGCACATAGCTCTAATCGAGGTATCGACTGCTGGCGCTTGGGGGCCACTCTCGACCGTGCAGTCAGAAAGGCCACCTCCACCTTACCACCTGAACCCTCCGTACGAAGGTACGCAACTGAACCGTAAGCTTTCTCAGATGCGTCACAGAATATATGGAGGCTTCTGACAGAACTGGGGTGGTCCAGAGGGGGACTTGAGTAGCACCGTGGCAAGACAATCTCTGGAAGGTGTTGCAGCTCATTCTCCCAAGTTAGCCAGGCCTTGATGGCATCATCTGGCAGTGACCCATCCCACTCCCTTTCTTTGTTCCATAGGTGCTGCACAATGATTTTGGCCCGCGTGGCGAAGGGAACGAGAAAGCCTAGCGGATCAAAAAGCCGTGCCAGTGTACTATAGATGTTCCTCATAGTCGGTGTGGGACAGTCAAACGTTGCACAGTTCCTTGTAGAACCCTAAGATCCTGGTGCACTGTCCTTAAAGCAAGGTTCTCTGACTCCCCTTTAAGTTTAAGCTCCTTAGCGGTGGCTGGAAGTAGCATCGTGCGCTCTGACCCATCATCGCGTAGGTCTCCATGGCATTCTGTCCATTATGTAGCACAACCTTTGTCACCTTTAGGAGCACCTGACTGCTGCCAGACGGCCTATCCAGATAGAGAACTTCATTAGCAGTACTCACTAAGCATGATGTGTTCTCTGTGGCTGATGTCACTATGGCTGGTCTAATGTTAAGGTCGTGGAGAGCTTCCAGATGTCTGCCATAACAATTCTTGCACCTGGCCTTTAGTTTGCACTGCGCGGCCTGGTGACATCTACATTTACATTTATTCATTTAGCTGACGCTTTTATCCAAAGCGACTTACAATTGCTATATATGTCAGAGGTCGCACGCCTCTGGAGCAACTAGGGGTTAAGTGTCTTGCTCAGGGACACACTGGCGGTTCACAGTGGATTCGAACCCGGGTCTCCCACACCACAGGCATGCGTCTTATCCACTGCGCTAACACCACCCCCACAACGCCAGCACCGCCTGTTTTTCTTAATTCAGTCTCTCCGCTGCTCAGTGGTTAACCGGCTGAAGTTAGTGCACTGGTTCAGATAATGCAGGGCGTTGGTACAGTATGGACAGGGTAGGGCGACTTTGCCTTGTGGATTGGCACTGGTAGATGAGAATACTGGGACAGTCGGGCAACTAGAAGATTGTTCAGCTCCATGGAGGACTGTGGTTAGCCTGCCAAACTTTGAGTCATTCCGTCTATCCCTCTTACTGTCTGGGTTCTCTTTGGGTCGGGACTCATATCCATACTCCTGAATCTGCAGCTCAAACTCCAGCCAGCGGGCGAAGTCTAATAGCGTAGGGACACGGATGCTGAGGGGATGTAGGTATCTCATAAACCCAGACCGCAGGTCTTGTGGAAGCTTGGACATAAGCCTAGTGACATGAGACCCACACTGAAGCTCAATATGACCTTTCTCTCCAAGCTGGTCGAGCATGCCAACCAAGGCTCTCACTCTGAGAGCAAATCCTTTAAAGGCAGTGATGTCCTGACTATGAATGTTAGGCGCCTCCATCAGGTCTGCAATGCGCCTTAATGCTAGCTGGTGAGGTTGCCCATAATGCTCTGTTAATGAGGCCATAGTGTCAGTGTAGGGTTGTGTAGAGTTGGTGTATGAATCTGCGATAAGGAGCGCTTCTTCAAATTTGAGATGATCAACTAAAATCTGATATTTAAACCTCTCCGTAACATCGTGGGGGAGGAGATTTTCCAGGGAGGTCTTCAGCCTAGCAAACTCGCGTGGGTCCCCTCTATTAAAGTCTGGGATGGTGGGTTGCGGACCCCGATATACGTACTCTGTTTTTTGGCAAGAGTGAGAGTCCTCGTGTCTCGTTTCATTAGCTGCGCCTGGCTCATGAGGAATTAAAGGGGGTGATATCTGTGGACGGACTTGTGGATCCGTTGGCTGGTGTGACCTCCCCATCTGACCAGATGCAACCCGATTATCGTTGCCAAATGCCGGCATTCCAGGAAGCTGCTCTTGAGTGATCCCCATTTTCTTAAGGCATGTCATCAGCTCTGCTAATAACTCTTTGGACAGTGTGGTAGTGGATAGCTGTGGCTTCTCCTCAACATCTGCCACTGGAGGGGGGGGGAAGGGGCCAGTCTTCATCGTCCACTTCTACTTCACTGGGTACCTGGACAGGTGTTAATGTGTTATGGACTGTAGCTTGTGTTGTGGGCCTTGGTGAGCTAATGGCCGCGGCGAGCACTCCCGACTGCGCATGCAGGCTGTACTCCTCGGGGGAGAGAGCAGTGTGGTGTGATGGATCTGGGCCTCTGCTTTAACTAAGCTGTGTTTGCATCTCCATTATGATAAATTGAAGTCTCCAGTTATCCTCCCTAATCTTTTGCAGCTCATCTAATATTTCAGGTGAAGCCCCTGAGTTTACTCTGTGAGACAGTGGGTCTGGGGTGCTCTGATAATGGGGTCCTGAGAACGCTGACTCTCTGAGATACTTAGGGCGAGCACCAGTCTGGTTCCACTGATCATAAAGCTGGGATGTGCATGTTAACAGCTGATCGATCCTGTCACCACCGTAGTAGGGCTCCTGCATCTGATGGTGAGGCTGTGAGGAGAGTGCTGCAGCTGGGGAGGGTCTCTCCACAACAGGCAGGGAGATTTCATAGTCAGCAAACCAGGTTGGCGGACGTATCTGACGTCTCGGGCGGGTATCAGGAAGTGGCGTTGCCTCCTCTCTCGAATATGGGAACATCCTCACGCACAGCGGTCACAAACTATCCGGCTCGAAGGACCAATTTTGTAATGACGACTTGATAGCTAGGACTGTAACTGTAGCTAGTTGTGGATAAGTGACCACTGTGGTGCATCGGTAAGAATGCAATTGGATGCTGTAAATCTCTTCGATGGGTTTATTGACAATCAGCAGAGGATTATCTGTCTTCATGTATGTACAGTATGTGTGTGGTTCTACAATAAACAATAAAAGAAAGAAAATATCAGCATACAATTAAACAACAGTGCTGACAGAATTCAATTAGCAAAGCTAATAAATTGTAATTATTATACATTTTCCTTTAAGTAGCTTTAGCTGCTTATACATATCAAATAACCAAATAAAATACCTGATAACACATTATCTTTTTATTGAATTAAAGAACAGCCTTCATACTGCTAGTTATCAATACTATCAACCCAAAAAACATAGTTATCTACTTCTCAACCATAATTACATTCAGATAATAACTATACAGTGTCAAGTGAGAACACACAAACACAATATTAATATAAAAACTAATATTAATAGGCATTAACATGATGCTAGCGAACTTTATGCTAACATACTGCATTTCAATAGAGTATCTCAGAATAAACTCCTAACAACCCGATGCACCGAAATACACATACATAGACATTTACACCAGGGTACTCACATGTCTCTGAACGCACACATGCACAGATATCGACACGGACGACAACTATTCACCTCAGTAATATCTACGATGCGTTTACCGGCCAATCTCACGACCAACTCAAAACGAAACTAAAAACTGTCAGCGCTAAAACTGTGTTCTCTCTGTGACCCCGAAACGAAGCCGCTGATTAACTAATCCCCGTAACAGCAAGTCCTTCTTCACAACCGCCTACTTTGATTTGATTGGTAATCTCAAACATTTTTTGACATTGACGAGCAGTGATTGTCGTCGTGACTGAGGCAGCTCAAATGGGGACCTCGCACCCCCCACCCCAGTGTAGCGCCGTCACTGGCACGAACGAATAGTTACATATATATTTGGCAATTATCTCACAAAGTAGGCTACAGCTCGGAAAAATACCGGTGACCTCATACGGGTATTCTTGGGACTCAAAGTGAAAGTGAAAGGATCTTTCCCGTGTTGATCTGACCAGTGTAAAGGGTTGTTCAGTTCATCTGTTTCAGAGAACAGCAGGCAGCAGGTTTCAAAAAAGGTAAGTAAAGCACATGACAACATAGCCTAGACACTAACCAAAAACAAAATATAAGTTAACCGAAGTCTATAGGTAACATTTAGGTCTACTTAATTTCATTGACCTTGCCTTTTTTCATAAAGGCGACATGCTTCTCTACACTGCATGTGATTCAACTAAAAAATATATTTCACCGATTCACAAAACCTGTCAGAATTAGCCTACTGGGTCGAACTGAATTATTGCGAGCTACTACCAGTAGACCCGGTCATCAATAGTAGTAGCTACGGTGCCAACATTAAACTGAAATCTGCAAGTGACTGAACAGAAAAGTAAAGGATTCGCTTAGTCAAGCTATTTTCGTAAAAAATAAAGCGCGCTGCGCGGATCGATCGGTGTATGGCAACGCAAGTCCTGATTTTACTGAATTTGATTTGCTACTTGGTTAACATATTTTGATGATCCTGGAACAACATTTTAATCCAAAAATGTATTCTTAACCATATCCTTACATCTTAACCATGAGTAATCCCCAAAATCATAGATTAAAATTATAGATGAATGACACGTACAAGCACCAAACAATGATTGTAAAACTATAAACTGGTTCTTCAAATCTGATAGGTTAATTACACTTGTTGTTACTTCCAGGGTCAACAAAGATGTTGATACAGGAACACGTTGTACGGTAAAATCAGATTCTGCGTATAACAAAGTACCTCTTAGTTGAACATCGCTGAATATCGCATTTACGCTGCGTACTGGGGAGTCACGCTCTCTACTGCCATGTTTGGCAAAGGTTTACTCATTTATATTAATGATGGAATAATAGAGAAAAGTGAAGTGACAGAATCATTCTGCTGTGTCATTTAGTGCTTTATGTTACTGTTTAGGAGAGAAAATGGATGCTGAAATCAAAAGTAACTGCTGTTAAAATAATTGATATTTATTTTTAGTCTCTACTGCAACGTTTAGCATGGGTTTAAACTTGAACTTTTTACACATACGTACATAAGTGCAGTTTACAGTCACATTTAGTCATTCAATTAAATTAAACTAATTTACATTAATGATGCAATAATAGTGAAAAGTGAAGTAACAGTCTGGAATCAATCTGCTGGGTCATTTTGTGCTTTATGTCCCTGTTTAGGAGAGAAAATGGAAGTGACATCAAACAGCGGTAAGTGCTGTTAAAATAATTGTTATTTATTGTTAGTCTCTACTTTACTGCAACGTTTAGCATGGGTTTAAACTGTACCACTGACGTGTAACTTCAGCTGTTGAAAATAACCATTGCAATAACTAGAGAAGCACATATGTACATAAGTGCAATTTACATTCAAATTTAGTCATTAAATTAAATTAAACTAATTTACATTAATGATGGCATAATAGTGAAATGACAGAATCATTCTCCTGTGTCATTTTGTGCTTTATGTTCCTGTTTAGGAGAGGAAATGGAGTTTGAAATCAACAGTATGTGCTGTTAAAATAATTGTTATTTTCCTACATACTCAAAATGCTATTGATATGGTATAAAAGATAATAATTATTATTTTTCCAACTTAGTTGACTTTCAGATAGCTTACGATGAAGAATTTCAATCAGATTCCACCATTCGGTGTCACCTGTCTCCTGAAATCAGTGCTGTCGATATGGAGATCAGATGGTTTAAGGAAACAGACTGTGTGTGTTTCTATAAGAACAGACGGTTGATAATGGGAGAGAGTTATGAAGGCATAATGAGTCTATGCACTGAGGAGCTGGAGAGAGGAATTGTGTACTTACAGCTGAAGGATGTCAGAGAATCACATGATGGTTATTACCTGTGTCAGGTCACCAGTGGAGACAGGACAGCAGAGATAACAATAAGGAAATGTGAGTGTTTTATATACTGTAGCTTTATTCTACACCAGCTCGAACCTCTTGTCAGAATAAACTGAAATCCAGAGGATTGTTAAGTGTTTGATCAGAGTGTAATCAGTAAACTGAGAAATGAGACCTCTAGTATTGAATGTATTTTTTACCCAATCCCACCAGCCTTACAAAAATATGTGTATTAAACAGTTCTACGTTTCCTGTCAAGGGAACTTCGAACTGCGTCCTCTGAGGGGACACTATGGGGAACACCTCGTCGTGACCCGTGTCTGAAGCATACTTTGAAAAACGCCAACGTGTTGGCCGGCGACAGCCTCTGACGTCACTACCAGCGCGACTATAAATACGCGCCTGTAGGACCCGTCACTTATCTTCTTCGTCTTCATTGACTGTTTTGTTTGAAGCGTGCATCTGAGAAACGACCAAAACGGTAAGAGCGATCTATTATTGTTATCATGGCATCCACTAGCAAGGCGTTTAAACAGTGTGTGCATCCGTGTCAGCGTTATTTGACACCTGATGACACATACACTCTTTGCGTCTCTTGTTTGGGCGAAGAGCACGCACGCGATGTCCTCGAGGGGGCAATCTGTGTGCACTGCGAGCGTTTTTCTGTGAAAAAGCTCCGCTCTCGTTTGTCTTTCTTTTCGAGGAAAGAGGGACAGCCATCTGGATCCCGCGGCTCAGGACCCGCCGTTTCTGAGGCACGGAGGAGAATGAGCTCATGGGGATCACAGGTGGATCTCGCTGAGGAGTGTAGAGAGGGACTTTTCCTTTCACACTTTCTGGCGGCAAACGAGAGTAAACTTCAGGAGGAAGATGCGTTGTCATTAACCCATTCTGACACTGAAGTTAGTGCTCTGCTGGGTTTTACCCAGGAAGAGCAGGAGATGTCTGAGAGTGGCGAAGAAGCTGAGGCTGAGCCTTCTCAATCCTCCTGCCCTGTGTATGAAGTGAAATGAAGTGACGTGACATTCAGCCAAGTATGGTGACCCATACTCAGAATTCGTGCTCTGCATTTAACCCATCCAAAGTGCACACACACGGATCAGTGAACACACACACACTGTGAACACACACCCGGAGCAGTGGGCAGCCATTTATGCTGCGGTGCCCAGGGACCAGTTGGGGGTTCAGTGTCTTGCTCAAGGGCACCTAAGTCGTGTTATTGAGGGTGGAGAGAGCACTGTACATGCACTCCCCCCACCCACAATTCCTGCCAGCCTGAGACTCGAACTCACAACCCTTCGATTGCGAGTCCGACTCTCTAACCATTAGGCCCCAGCTTCCCCTGGGAGCTGTTAGAGGTTATGGATCGCGCCACGGCAAAATTAGACTTGCCATGGAAGCGTGCCAGAAAAGTAACGTCGCAAGGTCGCCTCGATGAGCGTTATTTGTCTGACCATAGCCCTCCAGCTCAGGTGAGCCTTCCAGGTCCGAGCCCGAACAACAAAGGGGTCCTGGCCCATATCGATCTGAGGATCGGAGATGGGCGCAGAAGGCTTGTGTCGTGGCTCGCGCTCCTCCCCTGCCTAAGGGCAGGGGCAAGAGGAATCGCGGGTCATGGAGAGGTAAGCAGGGTCTGAGGGATGTGATTCAGACAAGGCAGCGTCCTCGTCCGGATCGGAGTGATACCTAAGAAAAAGAGTAGCTCTGGATGTTTTTAACCTCTGTTTTAACTTCTGTTTTTATCCTCCCCTGCCTAATTCCCCTGTAGCCACCAGCTCTCCACCTGATCGAGGTTAGGTGGAAAGTTTCTCATATAACAGTCTCCTATCCTGGACCTATGATGTTTTGGTTGGTTCTATGTTCATAGTAACCACCTTACTGACGGTCCGGACCAAAAGGGGCGCCCCGTAAGCGGGACTCCAGTGCAGGAGGGTGGGTGAGTACGTAACCCTTTCTTTATCTGCTTATGGGTGTTATGTTGCTGGTGGTTATATGTCTACTAACAAACTCTGTGAGTTTCCTTTACAGTGCTCAGTTCCGGCCTTATGCTCTGTTATTAGGTGGCCAAGATCACAGGCTTTCGTCAGGCGGCCGCGCCGCGTGGGTTCCGCCCCCCGGTGGTAGTTACGGAAGTCTTCTGTATGTACTGCCTCGGGTGATGCTCCCCTCGCCTGAGGGTTGGAGCCTGCCTCTCCCGTGCGATCCAGTGCCTCTGTGATGCTTAGGAACCTTTCTGTACACACGCTAAGCCTGTGAACTTTCTCAAAACCACATGGTGGTCAGTGTGCACGTGAACACTTTGCGCACTTTCTGAAATCCACGTAAGTGGTAAGTGTGCACGCAAGATTTTGCGCACTTTCTGAAATCCACGTAAGTGCTAAGTGTGCACGCAAGATTTTGCGCACTTTCTGAAATCCTGTACGGTAGGGGTTACGCGCTCCGCTTCATTCCCTTTCTTAAGATGATTAGCCCTGGGTTCCATGGGCTTCATTCAACCAGTGTGTATTTGTTATACACCTCAAGCATCGCTTCCCTCAACATGAGGGGTTGTGTGGACGTACTGTGGTTTGTGGTTGTCAGGTAGTAGGCCTCACCAGGCCTCCCTGGAGTTGAGTTCCAAATTACTTTCAGTTTCTACTTAAGGTGGTTATCTGGCAACAGGTAGTAGGCCTCTCTAGGCCTCTCTGTAGGTGAACTCCCACATATTGTGGTTATCAGGTAGTAGGCTTCACCAGGCCGCTCGGAAGTTGAGCTCCCACATACTGTGGTTGTCAGGTAGTAGGCCTCACCAGGCCTCCCTGGAGGTTTAGCTCCCACATACTGTGCGTTTCCACTAAATAGCATGGTTTTTCAGGTAGTAGGCCCCTCCAGGCCTCTCTGTAAGTGAGCTCCCATGTTTTGTGGTCATCAGGTAGTAGGCCTCACCAGGCCTCCCTGCAGTTGAGTTCCAGATTACTTTCAGTTTCCACTTAAGGTGGTTGTCTGGTAACAGGTAGTAGGCTTCTCTAGGCCTCTCTGTAGGTGAACTCCCATATATAGTGGCAGTTTAGCAGCGCTCCCCTTTTCCAATGGAAAAGGGTCGCCTATGAGCGTGCTACTCTGAGCTCGGAGCCCTCCTCTCATAGGAGGCTGAATTCTCAGTTTTTTCAGCAGAGCGCTCCAGTACTACATACTGTTTTTGAGACGCACTGTGAGAGCAGACATCCTGCTGAGGCAGGGGCTGAGGCTCGGGGAATGGCGCCTTCGCACCAAGGTGTTGAAGTTGAGTTGGAGAAGTTGGCCAGGCTTGGGTGGATCGGTTTTGCGGCTCGAGAGAGCATGCACTATCCCCTCTGGCTTCCTCTGACTCATCCAGCTCCATTGGGGCTGGACGCTAGGGTACAGACGTGGCCGAGGCTTCATCTGTACATTCCTTCCTCCAATTGTTCTGCTCCCGGGCCATTCCATCTACGAGCTTCTATATCAGAATGCCACGAGAGCCCCTCCTTAGAACTGTATTTCTAAATCCATGTTATGGTAAGTGTGCACGTGAAGTCTTTGCACACTTTCTGAAATCCACACTGTGGTAAGTTCGCACGCTAGTACTCTGCGTTCTTTCTAAAATCCTATATGGTAAGGGCTTCGCGTGGCTGCTTCGTGCCCTTTCTTGCGTCGGTTTAAACCCCGTTCATCTTGGGCACCACTCCACCCAGGTATCCTCTGATACCTATCTAGAACAGGGCGCCGCTACTAGAGTACTGTTGGGACAGCTCTTTCGGCAAGTTTTTGCGAAAGCTAGCAGTAGCCCCTGTGTGACAGGCAAGACTTGGTAAAAGAAAGTGCTAGGTTCTTAGCTGTATCCCTTTAAAGGAATCTTTTGTGATTCCAAGCCTTCAGCTCTACCCCGGGCCCGGGCCCTACAGGTAAGTTGGGTATGTAGCTTAGGCCTTTGGCCATAAGGGGTAATGTCATAGACAGCCGTCGAACCGTCCCAGGGGCGACTCCCGGTGAAATGGTAGAGTTGGTACTTAGTGTTTGCCATGATTCTGGTCTGCACTCCCCTCAGCATGGCGGCGTGGGTATACTGTTCCCCATAGTGTCCCCTCAGAGGACGCAGTTTGAAGTTCCCTTGACAAGGAACGTCTCAGGTTACGAATGTAACCATGGTTCCCTGAGAGGGAACAAGACACTGCGTCCTCTAGCTCCCTGCCATGCTTCGGACGCAAGCTTCACGAAGAAGATAAGTGACGGGTCCTACGGGGGCGTATTTATAGTCGCGCTGGTAGTGACGTCAGAGGCTGTCGCCGGCCAACACGTTGGCGTTTTTCAAAGTATGTTTCAGACACGGGTCACGTCGAGGTGTTCCCCATAGTGTCCCCTCAGAGGACGTAGTGTCTCGTTCCCTCTCAGGGAACCATGGTTACATTCGTAACCTGAGACGTTTCATTTCCACGGTTTTCTGATTATCAGTATAATTTTAACTGGTTAAACTTTTGCACATTTTTTTCAGATTACTCTTAACTTTTAAACATGTTATTGTTAACTGTTTTTACATATTCACTGTGATTCATACAATGTGTTTCCTAACAGCATTAAAGACCAATGACGAAGAACAAACTAATATACAGGTAATAGAAAATAAAACCGTTTACTAACCAACAGCTTACTTTAAATACAGCATGAATTTCTTCTAACATTTATGAAACAAATGTAAATAACTGAAAGTATATTTCTTAGGACTCTCAGCTCCAATATAGTTAAGTAATCATTTAAAGGGATAGTTTACCCAAAAATGTTGTCATTAATTACTCACCCTCCTATCTTTCCAAAATCAACACAAGATATTTTTGATGAAACCCGAGAGATTTCTGACCCCTGGATATACAGCAATGTAGTTACCATGTTCAACACCAAGAAACATAGTAAGGACATCGATAAAATAGTCTATGTGACATCAGTGGTTCAACTGCAACTGAGGCTATGAGAAGATTTCTTGTGTGCAAAGAAAACAAAAATAAATTCATTCAACAATTTCTTCTAAGGTCATATAAAAAGAAAGACAAGTAAAAGTAAAACAGTGCAGATATAATGAATTGTAGTGCAAAGAGTTTATTCAGTCTGATTAAAGTGTCAAAATTCTCAGAGAGCAGATCTTTATTTAAACTGACAGAAGAGGTAGTTGAATGGGGGGGGGGGGTGCCTGGGCGGGACTGAGGTTCAGAGTTCAGTGGTGCCATCAGGCTGTCAGCTTCCTGTAACTGAGACGTTCCCTTTCAGTTAGTCATGTTCGAAGTTACATCAGTGACTGAAGAATTGGGGGTCCGTATGGAAAGCTCCACTATAGCTGACCCCCCCAGTGCCCTGCGAAATAGGGCAAGTCCCCCCCAGATGGGGTGGAAATAAGAAAGGGCTTAGTCAGAGGAATCCGCCACTGTTGCTGCTGTTCCATACAGCGGAATATTGGATAACACTGGGAGAGCGTACACAAGTAGTGGAAAGCTACGGAAAGCCACATCCTGCGTATAGGAGGTAATGTGGAATTACACATATGGATCGACCATAAATAAATTAATAAATTTATGAATTTAGCAGACGCTTTTATCCAAAGTGACTTACAGTGCATTCAAGCTATCAATTTTCACCTATCACTGACCATAGGGCAGTACTACATATGGAAGTCCCTGCGGCAGACTCAGCCCACCTGGGGTGAGGTCAATGCAGAGCAGAGACGGCAGAAGGACTCTGCCAGTTAAAGAGACAGGCTTAGTATGAGGGAAGCCATACTGTTGAAGAATACACATGTGGGATCAACCAAAGGGGGAATCACTACACATGGGCACCTAGCCCAGCACAAGGGCTGACCTTGGGCATACACCCAAGTGTTAGACCTAGCGTCTGGCGCTCTGCCATGCCTGACTGCCGAGGGACTGTTGAGATTATTTAAACAAATTGCGTGGAACCTGTTGACATAATATTTTTAATTAAACCCAACATTTAATTTTTTTTGAGTGTGAGGCCAGTACAAGAGAGGACACATGCTCTACACGGAGATAATAGAATCTCGTAGACGTGTTAGGTGTTGCCTAGCTGGCAGCTCTACAGATGCTATCGAGGTGCCCCATGCCAACACCCAGGAAAAAGCCACACCTCTCGTAGAGTGTGCTTTCACTCCAAGGGGGCATGGTAAACGTTGGGCCTGATATGCTAAGAATATAACCTCCACGATCCAGTGGGCAAGTCTTTGTTTGGAGACAGAAACTAAAGCTCTACTGACTGCAGAGGATCGAAGGGCTCCTGCTTCAAGGATTGTCAGGAATAAGGGGAGATACCAAGAGGGTACCATGTGAGGGCACAGAAGATTCTGCCTCCTTGCAACCATAAGGAACCTAATGATCAAGTCGTGATTCCCAAAGGACTTGCCGTCTACTGCATCATGATAGCAGCAACGTACACTTTGAGGGTGGAGGGAGACAGCCTACACTCCAGCCCATCTTACAGAAAGGAGAGTACGACCATGATCGGGCATCTGCATGGGTCTTCCCGGCAGGAAGAACACCAATCGATGAACAGCTTCCACTTCAGCGCGTAGGCGTGCCTTGTAAAGGGTGCTCTAACTGAAGTGATGGTGTTTCTGGGTAGCAAGTCTGACAGGGCCAGTACGGTGCTACTAAGAGGACCTACTCCTTGTCCTCCCTGACCTTGCACAGCTTCTGTGAGAGAAGGCTCACTGGGGGAACACATACTTGCGTAGGCCAGCGGTGCACCAGTGCATCCATGCCGAGGGTCCCCTCGGACAGCAAATAGAAAAACTGGCAGTGGGACATGTTTGGAAAGGCAAACAGGTCTACCTGGGCGTCTCTGAAGCATCTACAGATCAGCTGGCAGTCGCCATTCTCCCGGACGAGCAGGCTGATGTGAAAGCTCATCGGCTGCACGATTGAGCTCGCCTGGGACATGAACAGCACGAAGCGACCTCAGATGCTTCCCAAAGGAGGAGATGGTGGGCGAGTTGCGACATGCGATGGGAGTGTAGATCGCCTTGATGGTTGATGGTAACTTGCTAGGGGAACCCCTGTCCATAGAAAAGCAAGGTCCGACCACAGGCTGAAGGTCTGGCTGCAGGACAGGGTAACTAAGGGTGTCGCATTGCCATCCCCATCTTGGGACTTGGTACAAACAAAACAAAAAGGAAACAAAAGATTTTCCACCCGACCCTTCTCCCTTACCATCTCCTGAAGACCAGGATCCAGAGTCTCCAGGTCACCCATCTCAGGGGCACTGCTTGCCCTGACGCTTTATGGTCCAGACAGGATGCACCGCTTTCCTGCTGCTAGCTCCATGCCACGGCTGGTGTGAAGGCTGCTGGTGAGGCTGAACTGGAGCAGTGGTGGAGGCAGAAGAGGGTGCCTTCTGCGATGAGCAAGTGTAGGGGCCACAGCCATTGGCAGGGTTGTTGAGATCAGCAGGCCGTCGGGGCAGGATATGTTTAATCACCTCCATCTGCTTCTGCTTCTGTCCACCACATCGCTGAAGAGGCCAACCTGGGAGGTCGGAGAGTCCAAGAAGCAGTGCTTGTTGGAGTGCCTCATATTAGCCAGTGTATGGCAAAGGTAGCGTTCCTGGATCCCCAAAGAAGACATCGTCTGACCCAGGGACCTGGGCGTGACTTTCGCTGCCCGAGGGGCAAGGTCCGTCACACTGCACAGCTCCTGCATCACATCTGGGTCAGAACTTCCCTTGTGCAGCTGCTTTAGTGACTTTGCCTGATAGACCTGCAGGAGGGCCATGGCATGCAGGGCAGAGGCAAATGGAGCATGGGAAGGGGGACTCCTCCTCGAATGACCAAGAGGAGCCGTGATCGCATTATCACAATTGTCATGTTCCCACAAGGAGAACATGACTCATCCACAAATGCTGCCTCCACATGCTCGAGCCCCAGACAGGTAATGCAGCAATTGTGACCATCAGATGGAGCCAGGAAGCGATCACATCCAGAAACACACGAGTGGAAGGCCATCTTTAAAAAGATGCTGCATCACTTGTTGAGCTCTTTTAGAATGCTCTTTTAGTTTTTTGCTCTTTTAGAAGAACAACAAAGTGTTGAAGCGCCCAGGAGTAGTTGCAGAGTGACAGAAATCTTGCACACCAACGTTCACTGGCTTTTTTTTGTTAACACTCGAAGTTGATTCATTTCTCTAGCGAGACCCCCAATTCGTCAGTCACTGACTTAACGTGGAACGTGACTGACTGAAAGGGAACTCATTATCTGTAGGTAAAACATTGTTGCTGTCCAATTTCACCTACTTGCTGTACTGTCAAAACATTTGCAGTCACAGCTCGTCACGAGGATAGTAGTACCCTTAAAAGGGCAACTTTCCACTTGATCTGTCTCTAAAAGATGCATATTAGTGAAGTAATGTATTCTTAAGACACTAAAATGGCCATTTTATTGGTAAATAAGGTGCAAAAATGTCACATGAGCAGTACCCTTAAGGAACAAGGCATTGTACCCCTCATTTTAGCACTTTTTTTCTGTTGGATCACCAAATCAAATGGATACTAGTGGATTTTTTTTTAATTGTTATTTCTTTTTCACAAATATGAGCTGAATCATGTTATATAAATGGAGACAAAAGCTGGGTACAATAGGAAACAATGGTGTATATTTTTTCTGACACTGTAAACAGGTTTCAAGCATAATTATAAAGATTAGTAAATGATTATAAAAAATATTGAATTTATTATCAAATGGTGAAAACAAAAAAACAAAAATTGGGATTGTCCATTGTGTCTGAACTGCCTGAGTATTTTTTTATTGGATATTTCAGGAATTTCATGAAAGGTTGATAGACAATATTCTTCTCTCAATGTTCTCAACAGGAAAACAAAACATGGACTGATAAGGAGAGAATAAAAATGGCAAATTCTGCTTTACTTGCAGGTGAGGTCTGTTAGAAAGCAAGTAAATGAAGTTTGAACACAGAGAACTTGATTTATTCAATACAGAATAAATAAATGTGGTTATCTTGTATGTAATATATATATATATATATATATATATATATATATATATATATATATATATATATATATATATATATATATATATATATATAATAATTCATTACATTTATATAGTGCTTTTCTAGGCACTCAAAGCGATTTACATAGTCAGGGGTATCTATATATATACAGTCCAGACTTACTATACAGTATTACTATTTTTAATGTTTTTGAAAGAAGTTTCTTCTGCTCATCAAGCCTGCATTTATTTGATCAAAAATACAGAAAAAAATGTAATATTGTGATATATTATTACAATTTAAAATAATTGTTTTTAAATTTATTATACTTTAAATTATCATTTATTTCTGTGATGCAAAGCTAAATTTTTAGGATCATTATCACATGATCCTTTAAAAATCATTCTAATATGATGATTCATTATCAAAGTTGGAAACAGTTCTGCTGCTTAATATTTTTTCGGAACATGTGATACCTTTTTAGGATACTTTGATGAATAAAAAGTAAAAAAAAAAAAAAAGAAGCTATGTTTTTAAAATATAAATATTTTGTAATATACACTACTGGTCAGTAATTTGGGGTCAGTAATTATTTTTTTCTTTCTTCTTTTTAAATAAAATCAATACTTTTATTCAGCAAGGATGTGTTAAATTGATAAAAATTGATAGTAAAGAAAATATATTATTAGAATATATATTATTCGATTTTTTTTTTTTTAATAAATGCAGTTCTTTTTAACCTTTTATTCATCAAATATATTAGACAGCAGAACTGTTTCCAGCACTCATAATAAATCAGAATATTAGAATGATTTCTAAATGATCATGTGATAGACTGGATGTTACATGTGACACTGAAGGCTGGAGTAATGATGCTGAAAATTCAGCTTTGCATCACAGGAATAAATTATTTTTTTTAAGTATATTCAAATAGAAAACTATTATTTTAAGTTAATATTTCATAATATTACTGTTTTTTCTGTATTTTTGATCAAATAAATGCAGGCTTGATGAGCAGAAGAAACTTCTTTCAAAAACATTAAAAATAGTAATGTTTCCAAACCTTTGGTCTGTACTATATATATATATATATATATATATAAATTAATAATTCATTACATTTATATAGTGCTTTTCTAGGCACTCAAAGCGCTTTACATAGGGGTATCTATATATATATATATATATATATATATATATATATATATATATATATATATATATATATATATATATATATATATATATATATATATATATATATATATATATATGAATATTTCTTAACAATTTAATATGGTTGATTTTATATAGTTTTCAATAGGCTAGAAGAAAATTATAAAGCAAAGGAAGATCTTCAGGGCATCAATGATACAGATCAGCAGACAGACATAAACACTGAGGAGAACCAGGATGAGGCTGTGGAGAAAAACACACAACATGATTATAACAGCAGCCATGTGAATGACAGCATGGGCTGCCCGGGGAATGAACTGGACACCAGTACCTGTAAACCGGAGGAACAGAAAACACATCTTGGCGATCAACAGCTGGTATTTTCAAGGCAGAAATTACAGGACCAAGGTAGGTGTTTATCACATTTATAGTTTATCAGGATACATTTGGATTAATAATATTTTGTTCCATGGTTAACCTGCACTTGAAAATACATATTCTCATGAAGTTAGTGGAGGAGCAGATCAGACATGATTAACAATTTCATATGCTTGATTTCATATAGTTTTTAATAGGCAAGAAAAAAACGATAAACCAAAGGAATTTCTTCAGGGCATCAATGATACAGTTCAGCAGATAAATATAAACGCTGAAGAGAACCAGGATGAGGCTGTGGAGAAAAACACACAACATGATTCTAACAGCAGACATGTGAATGACAGCATGGGTTTACCAGGAAGTAGGATGGAAACCAGTACCTGTAAACCGGAGGAACAGAAAACACATCTTGGTGATCAACAACCGGGATTTTCAAGTGAGAAATTACAGGACCGTGATAAGTGTTTGTCACATTTATAGTTTGTCAGGATACATTTGGAAGAATAATTTTTTGTATATTCCAATGTTAATCTGCACTTGAACATACATATTCATGACTGCAGAACAAATAGAATGATACAAACTTATCTGTGATATATTATGACATAGGTTATCTTCTAGACAGAGATTCGGATAAGATTTATCTAGATCATCCATTTGTCAAATACAGTTCATCACTCTTTTGTGTGAAAGAAAGGGGCGGTGAATATTAAGACTGTTTAGAGATGTGGTCTATGCTGTGCACTTAGGGTAGATGACGTACAGCGTTGCAATGTATCAGAATTTCTAGAATTTATTAACATCTGCTAGAAACCTACTACTGTTTTAAGATCAGTTGTTAAAGTGAATAATTGAAAGACACGTTAACAGACACAGGATAGTTAGTTAAAATATATTATTATCAATCATGTAACTTTCATGTGAAAGAGAAAGAACAGAAACAGTCATTTTTGTCGCTAAATATAACCATGGTAAATATAGCATTTAAGTAACATTAATTATATGTTGCTCATTGTTTTATCTTCATTTCTACAGATTTAACCACAAAAGACTTTACAAACCCAGGAGAAAGCCTAGATCAAGAATGTGAAAGGTTGGCCAAAGTAAATGAGGTAAATCTTATATTGCTGTGCTTAAGTTGCTGTTTAAAAGTGTTCATCCAGATTCTGTGACTGAATTTCACCATAAGTTGTGTGTCTGTAAAATATACAGATGCCGAAAACAGGAAACAACGAATCTAGTAGAAGTAAGTTTGTATCTTATAAGGATCTCTCACAATAATTGCTTGTCTAGTCACACACATTGCATTTTTATTTTTTATTTTAGCTTTGTCAAGAGTTAATAGAACAGTATACTTCCTTCTAGAAAAATAAATTCATTTTTAAAACTGTATTATTATTTTACATTCATTTTGGTCTGATCATATTTGAATGTTGCTCTGTTTTTCTTATTCAGTCCCAATTCATTTTCCAGGAAAGGTCAAAGTGTTCTCCATTTTGACTGGAAATATAAAAAGCTGTCAGAAGGAATTTTTCGACATTCTGAGAAAGCGAACTGAGAATCTGGTGGAAACTCATACAGTGGACGAGAGTGACATTGTTCTAGTTTTCTGTCCTATTGTTTCTCGAGCTGGAACTGATATTGATGCAGCACTGAACAATTTAACTTACCCTACAGGTTGTTTTATCATCATCATCACACTATTTTAAAGATTTTATTTGACAGAGTATTATGCCTCAATGTGATGTGTGTTTAAGAATTTCATATGGAATTATCTTTAATTTGTCTATGTACTTAAACAGGTTCTAAGCTGACTGTTCTAGTGGTGCTTCATCACACATTTGACCCAAAGAAAACGGTCCCAGACAGCAGCAGATGTGTCAACAGGACAGACATACTCACAGTGGACTGTCTGTTCTATGAGGATACAGGATTACTGAAGAATTGTCAGAAGAATTCAGATTCATATGACAAAACTGTGAACTGGTTAATACAGCAGGTATTTAACAAGATACTCCATAAAATATGAACACTGCTCTAAAATGTATTGAACACATTACATATTACTAATTAAGCTCATATTGCTTGTTTTTTCTGCAGGGGGCAGAAATAGGCATCAGAATAGCACCATCTCAACGTAGGTTAAAGTCACTAAATTATTCATTTTAATTAACTATAGATAATTAATAAATAAAGCCTACTTAATTCTAAGAAATTTAAGCATCTTTTTTTTACCTCAAGCGAAAATAGGATGCTTACTTATGTTTTTGTTTTCATTTGCCTGTTTTAATGATCAGTAACACACTTTATTTGTGTTACTAATAACTGTCCCTTATTTCAAATAGGCATCATTTTTTATATTTTCCAATGTTAATCTGCACTTGAACATACATATTCATGACTGCAGAACAAATAGAATGATACAAACTTATCTGTGATATATTTTGACATAGATTGTCTTCTAGACAGAGATTCGGATAAGATTTATCTAGATCATCCATTTGTCAAATACAGTTCATCACTCTTTTGTGTGAAAGAAAGGGGCGGTGAATATTAAGACTGTTTAGAGATGTGGTCTATGCTGTGCACTTAGGGTAGATGACGTACAGCGTTGCAATGTATCAGAATTTCTAGAATTTATTAACATCTGCTAGAAACCTACTACTGTTTTAAGATCAGTTGTTAAAGTGAATAATTGAAAGACACGTTAAAAGACACAGGATAGTTAGTTAAAATATATTATTATCAATCATGTAACTTTCATGTGAAAGAGAAAGAACAGAAACAGTCATTTTTGTCGCTAAATATAACCATGGTAAATATAGCATTTAGGTAACATTAATTATATGTTGCTCATTGTTTTATCTTCATTTCTACAGATTTAACCACAAAAGACTTTACAAACCCAGGAGAAAGCCTAGATCAAGAATGTGAAAGGTTGGCCAAAGTAAATGAGGTAAATCTTATATTGCTGTGCTTAAGTTGCTGTTTAAAAGTGTTCATCCAGATTCTGTGACTGAATTTCACCATAAGTTGTGTGTCTGTAAAATATACAGATGCCGAAAACAGGAAACAACGAATCTAGTAGAAGTAAGTTTGTATCGTATGAGGATCTCTCACAATAATTGCTTGTCTAGTCACACACATTGCATTTTTATTTTTTATTTTAGCTTTGTCAAGAGTTAATAGAACAGTATACTTCCTTCTAGAAAAATAAATTCATTTTTAAAACTGTATTATTATTTTACATTCATTTTGGTCTGATCATATTTGAATGTTGCTCTGTTTTTCTTATTCAGTCCAAATTCATTTTCCAGGAAAGGTCAAAGTGTTCTCCATTTTGACTGGAAATATAAAAAGCTGTCAGAAGGAATTTTTCGACATTCTGAGAAAGCGAACTGAGAATCTGGAGGAAACTCATACAGTGGACGAGAGTGACATTGTTCTAGTTTTCTGTCCTATTGTTTCTCGAGCTGGAACTGATATTGATGCAGCACTGAACAATTTAACTTACCCTACAGGTTGTTTTATCATCATCATCACACTATTTTAAAGATTTTATTTGACAGAGTATTATGCCTCAATGTGATGTGTGTTTAAGAATTTCATATGGAATTATCTTTAATTTGTCTATGTACTTAAACAGGTTCTAAGCTGACTGTTCTAGTGGTGCTTCATCACACATTTGACCCAGAGAAAACGGTCCCAGACAGCAGCAGATGTGTCAACAGGACAGACATACTCACAGTGGACTGTCTGTTCTATGAGGATACAGGATTACTGAAGAATTGTCAGAAGAATTCAGATTCATATGACAAAACTGTGAACTGGTTAATACAGCAGGTATTTAACAAGATACTCCATAAAATATGAACACTGCTCTAAAATGTATGGAACACATTACATATTACTAATTAAGCTCATATTGCTTGTTTTTTCTGCAGGGGGCAGAAATAGGCATCAGAATAGCACCATCTCAACGTAGGTTAAAGTCATAAATTATTCATTTTAATTAACTATAGATAATTAATAAATAAAGCCTACTTAATTCTAAGAAATTTAAGCATATTTTTTTTTACCTCAAGCGAAAATTGGATGCTTACTTATGTTTTTGTTTTCATTTGCCTGTTTTAATGATCAGTAACACACTTTATTTGTGTTACTAATAACTGTCCCTTATTTCAAATAGGCATCGTTTTTTATATATTCCAATGTTAATCTGCACTTGAACATACATATTCATGACTGCAGAACAAATAGAATGATACAAACTTATCTGTGATATATTTTGACAATGTATCAGAATTTCTAGAATTTATTAACATCTGCTAGAAACCTACTACTGTTTTAAGATCAGTTGTTAAAGTGAATTATTGAAAGACACGTTAACAGACACAGGATAGCTAGTTAAAATATATTAATATAAATAATGTAACTTTGATGTGAAAGAGAAAGAACAGAAACTGTAATGCTTGTCACATACATCAGAGTATCAGGCCAGAAGCAGATACTGTACAGTAAATATTTGGGTAAAATATGTAGATTTGTGTATGTGAAGTCAAAATGGACATGAACAGCATATCCACAACAAAAGATTTTGTCTCTTTTTTATTTTTCCATGCTGCTGAATTTTCCAGATGTCAAAATGTGCATATTTCGGACTGGAAAAACAAATGGCTGTGATAAGGACTTTACTGACGTACTGCAAAGCAGAATTGAGAATCTGACCGAAGTTGGCACAGTGGACAAGAGTGATATTATTCTGGTTTTCTGTCCTGTTTTTTCCCGAGCTGGAACCGACATTGACAATGCACTTGAAAGATTCAGTAACAAGACAGGTTGTTTGAGTTTACTGTCACTTTTAAGTAATAAATATGTTTGTTATTCAGAATATTCTGGAGTACATTATATTTTAATAGTGAAGACATTAGACAAATGTATCTGTTTTCTGAACAGATTCTCAGCTGGCTGTTCTAGTAGTGCTTCATCACACATTTGACCCAGAGAAAACGGTCCCAGACAGCAGCAGATGTGTCAACAGGACAGACATACTCACAGTGGACTGTCTGTTCTATGAGGATACAGGATTACTGAAGAATTGTCAGAAGAATTCAGATTCATATGACAAAACTTTGAACTGGTTAAAACAGCAGGTATGTAACAAGATGCTCTAAAATATTTCATTTACAAAACATCACTGTACTCATAAGCCCATGATGTAATCATTTTCTACAGAAGCAAACAGATGTCAAAATATGTCCACGTCAAAGTAGGTTAAAGTCCTTTTGTCACTAAATATAACCATGGTAAATATGGCATTTAAGTAACATTAATTATATGTTGCTCATTGTTTTATCTTCATTTCTACAGATTTAACCACAAAAGACTTTACAAACCCAGGAGAAAGCCTAGATCAAGAACGTGAAAGGTTGGCCAAAGTAAATAAGGTAAATGTTATATTGTTGTGCTGAAGTTGCTGTTTAAAAGTGTTTATCCAGATATTGTGACTGAATTTCACCATAAGTTGTGTGTCTGTAAAATATACAGAGGCCGATAACAGGAAACAACGAATCTAGTAGAAGTAAGTTTGTATCTTATGAGGATCTCTCACAATAATTGCTTGTCTAGTCACACACATTGCATTTTTTATTTTTTTTAGCTTTGTCATTTTAATGATTGCTATTTTAATGTTGCTCTGTTTTTCTTATTCAGTCCCAATTCATTTTCCAGGAAAGGTCAAAGTGTTCTCCATTTTGGCTGGAAATATAAAAAACTGTCAGAAGGAATTTTTCGACATTCTGAGAAAGCGAACTGAGAATCTGGTGGAAACTCATACAGTGGACGAGAGTGACATTGTTCTAGTTTTCTGTCCTATTGTTTATCATGCTGGAACTGATATTGATGCAGCACTGAACAATTTAACTTACCCTACAGGTTGTTTTATCATCATCATCACACTATTTTAAAGATTTTATTTGACAGAGTATTATGCCTCAATGTGATGTGTGTTTAAGAATTTCATATGGAATTATCTTTAATTTGTCTATGTACTTAAACAGGTTCTAAGCTGACTGTTCTAGTGGTGCTTCATCACACATTTGACCCAGAGAAAACGGTCCCAGACAGCAGCAGATGTGTCAACAGGACAGACATACTCACAGTGGACTGTCTGTTCTATGAGGATACAGGATTACTGAAGAATTGTCAGAAGAATTCAGATTCATATGACAAAACTGTGAACTGGTTAATACAGCAGGTATTTAACAAGATGCTCTAAAATATTTAATTTACAAAACATCACTGTACTCATAAGCCCATGATGTAATCATTTTCTACAGAAGCAAACAGATGTCAAAATATGTCCACGTCAAAGTAGGTTAAAGTCCTTTTTGTCACGAAATGTAATCTTGCTAAATGTAGCATTTAAGTAACGTTAATTATATGTTGCTCATTGTTTTATCTTAATTTCTATTAATTTAACAACAACAAAAAAAAGACTTTACAAACCCAGGAGAAAGCCTAGATCAAGAATGTGAAAGGTTGGCCAAAGTAAATAAGGTAAATGTTATATTGTTGTGCTGAAGTTGCTGTTTAAAAGTGTTTATCCAGATTCTGTGACTGAATTTCACCATAAGTTGTGTGTCTGTAAAATATACAGAGGCCAAAAATGGGAAACAACGAATCTAGTAGAAGTAAGTTTGTATCTTATGAGGAACTCTCACAATAATTTCTTGTCTAGTCACACACATTGCATTTTTTTTAATTTTGTCAAGAGTTATTGTAAAACAGAATAACAACTTCCCGGACATCATCTTAGAAAATGTAATACATTTTTAAAAGTGTATTATAATTTTGCTTTCATTTTGGTCTGATCATATGTGAATGTTGGTCTGTTTTTCTTATTCAGTCCCAATTCTTTTTCCAGGAAAGGTCAAAGTGTTCTCCATTTTGGCTGGAAAAATAAAAAGCTGTCGGAAGGAATTTTTTGATATTCTGATAAACCGAATTGAGAATCTGGAGGAAACTCATACAGTGGACGAGAGTGACATTGTTCTAGTTTTCTGTCCTATTGTTTCTCGAGCTGGAGCTGATATTGAAGCAGCACTGAACAATTTTGTTTACTCTAAAGGTTGTTTTATCATCATCATCACACTATTTTAAATAAAGATTTTATTTCACAAAGTATTCTGCCTCAATGTGATGTGTGTATAAGCATTTCAGAGGAAATTATCTTTAATTTGTCTATGTACTTAAACAGGTTCTAAGCTGACTGTTCTAGTGGCGCTTCATCACACATTTGATCCAGAGAAAACAGTCCCAGACAGCAGCAGATGTGTCAACAGGACAGACATACTCACAGTGGACTGTCTGTTCTATGAGGATACAGGATTACTGAAGAATTGTCAGAAGAATTCAGATTCATATGACAAAACTGTGAACTGGTTAATACAGCAGGTATTTAACAAGATACTCCATAAAATATGAACACTGCTCTAAAATGTATTGAACACATTACATATTACTAATTAAGCTCATATTGCTTGTTTTTTTCTGCAGGGGGCAGAAATAGGCATCAGAATAGCACCATCTCAACGTAGGTTAAAGTCACTAAATTATTCATTTTAATTAACTATAGATAATTAATAAATAAAGCCTACTTAATTCTAAGAAAATCAAGCATATTTCTTTTACCTCAAGCGAAAATAGGATGCTTACTTATGTTTTTGTTTTCATTTGCCTGTTTTAATGATCAGTAACACACTTTATTTGTGTTACTAATAACTGTCCCTTATTTCAAACAGAAAAAAAATCATCAGGCTTTCTATTTTCATCTTGGGGAAAGGTAAAAAGAAATACATTTCTGAAACTGTCCGTAAAAACACTACAGTGCAACAGAACAAATATTTCCAAACATACACCAGCATTCTCATGTCCTAGTTTGGCATGAAGAACTGATGTCAAAGTTTTTGAGATTTTTATAAAATACAATTTTATTCAACCTAATTGTTTTCTAAAACTTTCATTCATTGTTTAACAGTAAGTAGAGTGACACCTGTTTCTCTGAACAGCATTATCATTAATTAGTACTTAAAGGGATAGATCACCCCCCAAAAAAAATGTTGTCATTAATTACTCACCCTCATGTTGTTCCAAACCCGTAAGACCTTTGTTCGACTTCGGAGCACCAATTAAGATATTTCTGATGAATTCAGAGAGCTTTCTGACCTTTCCATAGTAAAAGAAAAAGAAAGCACAAAGAAAGAAAAAAAACTTTATCCAACAATTTGTCTCCTCTGCATCACCCTGGCTCCATTTTGGAGAGTATCACATATGTAAACAATGTATGCTTTATGTGGATACGTTGTTTACATTCAGATCAAAGCATAAATAATGTATCTACGTACATATGTATTTTGTATATGATACTCTCTAAAATAGCACTATAGGAGACAAATTGCTGGATAAAGTCTTTATTTTTGTTTTCTTTGTGCACAAAAAGTATCCTTGTAGCTTCATAAAATTATGGTTGAACCACTGATGTCACCTAGTTTACTACGTCCTTACTATACATTTCTGAGCCTTGATCATGTAAGTATCCTTGCTGTCTACGGGAGGGTCAGAGAAGATATCAAAAATAGTTTAATTTGTGTTCTGAAGATGAACAAAGGTCTTACGGGTTTGGAACAACATGAGGGTGAGTAATTAAAACTGAATTCTCATTTTTGGGTGAACTATCCCTTTAAGTGCATAAGAGGTGTCAGGTCCAATAGTTCTGAACAAAGCTTATAAAATTTTCCAGTATATCCAGGAATATTTCTACAAATAATTACAAGTTAACATAGAAGAAGTACAAAAATACTGGCTAATGCAGAAATGACCTGTTATTTTGTTGGGGTGCAATTAACATGTTATACAGACTTTGATAGACAGTGCTTCAGAAATAATAATGCTAACTAAAATAATAAAGACTAAAAACTAACTTAATGAAAGTGACACAACACAACACATATGACTACACATGAAGTGGATTATTGTTTGTGGATTATTATATGATTTGAAAATTGTGTGTGTGTGTGTACACACAAACACACACACCATATATATACACACAGTATATATATTATATCACAGTAATAATAAATTCTGTGTTTTGTATATAGTGACCTATAGGGCGGGTAGCAGAATGACACTGAGGATCGCCTCATCAACCATTCAGAAAGATCCTGTGACAACCACATACCTCGACTCTTCACAGTTGAGATCTACTGTAGCTTGTGTCTATCAAATAAAAATGTTTTCAGAGAGTGCTTTAAAAATGCAATAATGTAATCAGCGTATTATTATCCAGTTTATTCCAGCCACAGTGAACTAAAAACAGATGTCATGTGTCTCAGAAGTCTTTGTTTTATTGACTATGGCATCTGCTTGAATTGTATTTACAGAAGCCTAGCATGTTGACAGGCATTTACAAACCATATACAGAATAATTCTACTGGCTACTAATGTATGCAAATAAATGACCTGACAATGAGTGTATACAAAGTAAAATTCTCCTTGCTGCATGACAAAGCCCATGTATGATAATAAACTAACGTTCAGTTCTTCTGTCTAATTCCTAACATTAATGCAGAGACCAATATAACTACGTAATAAATTAACAAAATTTCTGTGTATTTAATTAAGAGATTTTCAATGAATAGTTTCTGTGCTGGTGTAAATTAATCATATTTCATCTGCATGATGTATTGATATATTTTGTCTGCTACTGTGCCTTTACTCCAAATCTTATCCTGTCAAAAGAAAAATACTTATAATGACAAATCATAGTAAATTTGGTGTAAAACTGTAAAGTGTGTTTGACTGGAAAAAATATTTTTTTATTAAATAAGGTTTATGTTAGTAATCAGTATCAATTTAAAAAAAAAAAAAGGAAACAAGTAACTGATGACTTTTTGAATGGGTAATTTAAAGCAGCATTGCCCAACCTTTTTTCAGACATGGAACCCTTTCCAATTCTTCAACAATGTGTGGCACCCTACACAAACACAACTGTTCTACAGGCCCTGCTGCAGTCCTCTGCACCGAAGCTGAGGGTTTACTTCAGAAGCATCTTAAAGAACACTTCAAGTACTTCTTTGATGCCACAGTAAAAACTTCAGCCTAACTAATAAAGTTCAAACATTATAATAGACGAGAACAGTCAGTCATAAAATATGAACAAACACAAATTACAACTAGTTTTACTCATTACTAATGAGTCAAACTGGACCATAACCACCACACTGAACTAATGCTTGAATCACTTAAACCTCGATCAGCTTTATTAGTATTCATATGATTAATTCATGACTTTTTAATGCAATAATAGGGTTACATGTTGATTTTCTTCATATTCTATGCATGCATCTCTGAAATATATCACCCATGAACTGGCCAGCCCATGTTTAAAGAACTAGTTCTGCCACAGATTTATTTGATGTTAATAAAGTGAAGATGAAAACATGCAGCAGGTTCCTGCAAGGCAAATCGCAGCAAATTTTTTTACTTTTTCTTTTTACAAGATGCTCCAAAATATGAAAACTGCTTTAAAATCATTTGGGAAACATCCCTGTTTACTCCATATCATCATGTGCTCATTGTACAGTACTCACACTGTAACAAATTTCTGTAGTTTTCACAGCATTATTACTGTAAAACGGGCAAATGCTTACTGTAAAACCTGTATACAGCATGTTACTGTAGATCTGCAAAGCATCATGGTCAATTTTCAATGGCGGGAAAATTCTACAGTAAAAATATTTTTTCTGTGAATCACAATACAGCAATTTAGAGGATTTTTTTTTTCCAGCCATGGAAAGCTGAAAAGCTAGATTTCACACTTTCATTGGAATTATAACTTCAGAAAGGTAACTTTGCTGATTTATTTTCACAGTTTACTCTAGTCAAGTTAACTATTTGTTCAACTAATTCATTATTTATTAGTATTTTGGTCAAGAGTGCACTGAGAGAGAGAGAGGTAAAATAGCGGGACACTTCCTAGTAAACTCGTGTCTTGTGTTCATTTTATTACCAAAAAAATAAAATGTGCATAATTTTGATCGATTTTCTAATCTGGCAACATTCGATAACGTCATCAGTTTAGAGAAGGATAGCATTGTTGAATAAAAATTAAATTGGAATTGTGTATGTGATGTGTCTGTTGGTGCACTAGCCGGAGTTCCCTTTCATAGGCCACTTCAATGCTGCGGTGACGTCACCACTATGGGAACACCTTCGGTGTGACGAATGTCTGAAGCCCTATACCATCCCCCCAATCCTATTGGCCAAATAGCACGTGGCACCACCCATGCATGCGTACGCATATATATACCTGGTGCCGCGCGCAATTTCACTCAGATTTCATTTCTTCAGTAACGAAGCGAATCTTCTGTGCCCTATTATCTCGCGTTCAACAGCGATCGTCACGAGTAGTATTCTCCTCTCCGCGGACGCGATGAGTCAACGAAAGGTAAGAGCCGTATGATGGGTTATCACGAGGAGGCACTTATGAGAGGTTCGTTGCAGCCTCTCTACAGGTTCTCTCCTTGATAGCCTACGGCTACAGTAAAAAAAATATATATATATAAGAAATATCCACGCTCTGGAGTGTATTTCTTAAGTCGCCTCGCGTCTAACCCCCACCGTTTCGCTTTTGCGGTCGCTGAGGCCCCGCACGAGGTGTTGGTTAGGGGCGATATGTGCGGCTTGACTATGAATACAGTGATGCACTGGAGTTCCATGTGCTCGCTCTCCCCCACTCGAGCGCGTTAATCAGCAGTTTTGCTCTTCAAACTATGTTTGTCCGAGCTGCGGCCTCGAACTCTGAGTAGGCTCTGGCCGGCATACGCGGTTCTCTCCCTCCGAGCGGACAGGAGAAACGCGCCTCTCCTTCCTCAGTGAGCTATTTATGTGGCTACTCGCATGGTGGATTACGTCTCACACAGCCGCCACGTTTTCGCTAGCGGCTTGGCCCGATGTTTATCTTGTTGGATTAAATCCTGCCGTGGATACGCTTTAGGATTATACACAACGAAACGCAGCGAGTGTGACGCATGCGTTTTTCCTTCATGTTTGCCAGGGACTGTGCCCGCCTCCAGAGAGCACTGTTGGACTGCTAATGCACATCTAATCCTCTCACTGCAGTTTCCACATTCTAACATTTGACTGTCTCGCAGCAAGGGCACCTCGAGCGTCATTGAACTGAGCTATCATTTGAGCGCCCCCTCAGACACTCTGCACAATCCAGCCTTCAGAGTTTGAGGGACGGCGCAGAGGCTGGCAAAGATGGCCAGTGTATATGGCTCACACAGCTGCCACGTTCTCGCTAGCGGCGTGGCCCGATGTTTATCTTGTTGGATTAAATCCTGCCGTGGATACGCTTCAGGATTATACACAACGAAACGCAGCGAGTTTGACGCATGCATTTTCCTTAATGTTTGCCAGGGACTGTGCCCTCCACCAGAGAGTGCTGTTGGATTGCTAATGCACATCTAACCCTCTCACTGCAGTCCCCACACTCTACATTGACTGCCTCGCAGCAAACAGTGCTTCGAGCAGCATTGGATTGAGCTGTAAAGCCAAACGTTCCCTCAGACAATTTGCGCAATCCAGCTTTCAGAATTCGAGGGGCGATTTAAGGGTCCTGCACAGACGACCCATTTATGACGGCTCGCACAGCCGCCGCTTTTCGCTAGCGGCAGAGCCCGATGTTCAATTTGTTGGCCTAATTCCTGCCGTGGACACGTTTCAGGATTATACACGACGAGACGCAACGGCTCTTATGCATTCACTTCCCCTGTGCACGAACGCCACAAGCTTTTCGTGCCCGGACATTTTAACATGTCTGACAGCGTTGCAGGAAGCGGAAATTTTGAGACCACTAGTATGGTCTCGGGCCGTGTGTGAACGCTTGCCTGACATTTCTCTATGGGTGTTACGCACGATTTGTCACGGATACACCATTCAGTTTCAATAAGGCCAGCCTCCTTTCCGCAGAATTCTTTCCACGGTGGCAAAACCGATGGAAATAGCGGTGCTGCGACAGGAGATGTCAACTCTGCTGAGCAAAGGGATATAGAGGAAGTACACCCCTCTCAGATGGAGGCGGGGTTTTTACAGCCGTTATTTTGTGGTACAAAAAAAAAAAACCACAGGGGATTACTACCCATTCTGGATTTACACCATCTGAATCTTGCACTCAGGCCGAGAAAATTCAAGATTTTGATGATCATCAGGAGACTCAGGAAGTTCCTCAGATTCGCTTTAGAGGGCAAAGCGTATCAGTACTTCTCAAAGTGCATGGATGGAGCTCTGGCCCTGTTGCGGCTCCAGGGCGTTCGTGTTTGAACTATTTTAGGCGATCGGCTGGTGTTAGCGCAATCGCAGACTCAAGCACACTCTCATGGGGATCTTGTGCTGAATCATTTAACAGCCTGGGCTTACGCATGAAATCCAAGAGAAGTGTTTTAATCCCCTCTCAACGGATAACCTTCTGGGATTAGAGTTGGACTCTCGCGCGATGACAGCGAAGCTTTCTCTCCCGCGCGCTCAGTCGATTGCATCATGCGTGCGGCGCTTCAGAGCGAGTCGCGCAGTGACAGTGAGTTTGTGCCTCAGACTTAGGTCTTATGGCAACGGCATTCCCTGTTACTCGTCTGGGATTACTTCACATGCGCCCTTTTCAGTGGTGCACGAAAAGATGGAATGTTTCACCCCGATTCCGGTGAAACGGCGGTGTGTGATGTCGCTAAAACTATGTATGTCAACCGAATTCTCCTGACCGGAGTTCGGCTGGGGATTTGCACTTTCCAAAAGACTGTCACGACGGATGCGTCTTTGACCGACTGGGGAGCTGTTTGTCAAGGGAGTTGGCACATAAACAGGTTGGAATTACTGGCGTTTTTTTTTCTGGCTCTCCAGTATTTCTCGAATCTGCTGATCGGCCGTCATGTGCTGCTCAGATCAGACAACACAGCGGTTGTGTCATACCTGAATCATCAGAGAGGATTATGTTCTCGCCCCCTGTGCAGGCTGGTGAGACATGTTCTTTTGGTTTCAGAACAAAATTCTATCGATCCGAGCTGTTCATGTCCCCGGACGTTGGACTTCGGAGCGAATTTGCTATCCAGGCAGACTCTGGGGCAAGCGGAGTGGGGATTGCACCCCCAAACGGTGAGTCTCCTATGGCAGATTTTCGGGGAAGCGAAGTGGATTTATTTGCGTCGAACACGACTACGCATTGCCCGCTTTGGTTCTCCCTATGCCCTCCAGCACCCCTTGGCTTGGATGCAGTAGCCCACAACTGGCCCAGGACTAGTTTGTATGCATTTTTCCCCAATCCGTCTGATTTCGGCGGTATTATGCAGAATACGGGTGGACAGGGTGGAACAGCTGCTGCTGGTGGCTCCGCGGTGGCACACACACAGCCGTGGTTTGTGGATCTGATCAATCTGTTAGCGGGCTCTCCATGGGAGATTCCCCTCAGACAGGATTTATTATCACAAGCACAGGGACTGATTTGGCACCCGAGGCCAGATCTATGGAATCTGTGGGCGTGGCCTCTGAGCGGAGTGAGTTAATATGTCCCGGTCTTTCTGCTGAAACTACCGAGACTATACTGAATTCTAGAGGTTACAAACAACGCATGTCCCATTGGCTGGTGGAGGCAATATATTTAGCCTATGAGGCGCGCGGGCTCGCTTCGCCCCTAGGAGTAAAAGGTAATTCCACAAGAGCAGTGGCTTCTTCTCAAGTCTTTCTCAGTGGATCTTCTATGGATGATATCTGTGCTGCGGCAGGCTGGTCTTCACCAAGTACTTTTATCAAGACTTACAGTCTGGATGTGAGGATGGCTCCTGGCTCCCGGGTTCTCTCCGCTTGAGCAGATGCTTCCTTGGATCCCAGCTATCAGGAACGTCAGGCGTTATGGTATAGTGTTCCCATAGTGGTGACGTCACCGCAGCATTGAAGTGACCTATGAAAGGGAACATCTCGGTTACGTATGTAACCTTGGTTCCCTGAATAGGGAACGAGATGCTGCGGTTCTGGCCGTGCCGTACCTTGATAGCATTCTTCTTCAGTCATGAAATCTGAGTGAAATGGCGCGCGGCACCAGGTGTATATATATGCGTACGCATGCATGGGCGGTGCCACGTGCTATTTGGCCAATAGGATTGGCGGGATGGTATAGGGCTTCAGACATTCGTCACACCGAAGGTGTTCCCATAGTGGTGACGTCACCGAGTAACCGAGATGTTTTCTCTAGCCAGCTACTCACCGCCGACACCGTGTGCGTGCGCGTGAAGCAGTGAAGCCAAGCCAGCCGAGTGAGCCGACTCCAGAGTCCAGACTCGACAGAAAATGCAGTTAGAGGCAAGACTTTAGACATTTTTCATAGGTTCATCATTTTTCTGAACTTCATCGCAAGTCAAACCGCAGAAACGAGATTGTTGATAGTCTAATTTGAAGTGCCATTCCCGACATGTGGAAGCATATACTGTATAAAGATTTGTATTCTCTGGCAACATTAACGTACATTTATAACGTCTTCAGTTTGATTAAAGAGTAACGTTTAGCATTGTTGAATAACATTAGTTTGAAATTGTGTATTTGCTGACGCGGTAGCCGTTTGAATAATCTCACTCGGTTTTTTTTGTTTTTTTTTTGCTTGCTAACGTTGGCGCCTGAAGAATCAGACATTTAAGCGGGCCGATTCGAAAGTTTTATTCATTCGAGAGTTTTATTCATTCGAGAGTTTTATTCATGATACGTGGAAGCATAATAATATACTCGCACTGTATTAAGATTTTTCGAGACCTTACTCGTATTTTTATTTACCATTTGGTTCATTTCTTGCAGCAAAGAGGCCTTAACAATCAATCCAGGTACATAAATTACATGAACTAGCATGTATAAAATGTTCCCTTTCATAGGTCACTTCGATGCTGCGGTGACGTCACCACGTATGGGAACACCTTCGGTGTGACGAATGTCTGAAGCCCTATACCATCCCGCCAATCTTATTGGCCAAATAGCGCGTGGCACCGCCCAGCATGCGTAAGCATATATATACCTGGTGCCGCGCGCCATTTACCTCAGATTTCATTCCTTCAGTACGAAGCGAATCTTCTGTGCCCTATTGTCTCGCGTTCTCAGCGATCATCTACGAGCAGTATACTCCTCTCCGCGGACGCGATGAGCTTCAAAAAGTGCAAGGACCCGTGTACCAGGTACATCGTTAAGGGGGACACTAATGACAGGTGCGTAGTTTGCCTAGGCTTACACCACGCACAGGAGGCGCTTAGCGGCCTTTCTTCATGCCCCCATTGCGATGGCCTGCGGCTCAGAGTGCTGCGCTCTAGGGTAGATGTGTTCTCCGATGTCGCCGTGTCTAACCCCCGCCACACCACTTCTGCGACTGCCGAGGCACCGCACGAGGTGATAGCTTGGGGTGACACGTGTGACGTGGAGTTTGAGGACAGTTCAGCGCTGGAAAATTGTTCTCCACATCGCTCGCTCTCCCCTACCCTAATACACAGAAAAACTTTTGAACCTGTCGTCTTTTCCTGTGAGGATTTACGGGCCACACCGGAGGCATGTAGTGCCATCTCCTTCGGTTGTGACCGCCATGATGACGACGTTCTGTCCACTGCGGCCTCGGGGTCTGAGGACTTCGCGGCCGACACGAGCCCTCTCCCTCCTAGTGGACAGGAGAGGCGTGTTTCCCCCTCCTACAGTGAGCTGTTGGATGTGGTTTCCCATGCAGTGGGTACATTGGGGCTGGAATGGGAGGTTGAGAAGGCCGAGGCCCAACCTTCTTCGAAGCTGGACGACCGTTTCCTAACTAGTCGGACACCTGCGCAGCCCCGGAGGCCTTTACCCTTTTTCCCGGATCTCCACCAGGAGGTTTCGAGGTCCTGGAAACAGCCGTTTTCGGCGCGCATCACAAACGCTGCGGCTGTGGATTTCGCCACCATTTCTGACATGGTGGGCCATGGCTATACAGCGATACCGCCGGTGGAAGAGACTCTCGCCGAACATCTTGCGCCTAATTCGGCCACGGCGTGGAAGTCTCGCCCCCTCCTCCCCTCGAAGGCGTGTCGAGTCACGTCTAGTTTAGTGGGGAAATCCTATATGGCCGCTGGCCAAGCAAAGGATTGGACGAAGGGGAGGGCATTACACCTGAGGCGGTTAAGGAATTAACGATCCAGTTTTCAGAGCTCGAGGAGCGCTTCAAAGGGTCTTCATCGAACGGCCCGTCATGACGGCTCGCACAGCCGCTGCTATTTCGCTAGCGGCAGAGCCCGATGCTCAATCTGTTGGCCTAATTCCTGCCGTGGACACGTTTCAGGATTACGTACAACAAGATGCAACGACTGCTATGCATATACTTCCCCTGTGCACGAACACCGTGAGTTTTTCGTGCCCGGACATCTCTATATGTGCAACAGCGTTGCAGGAAACGAACATTTTGAGACCGCTAATATTGTCTCGGGCCGCGTGGGAACGCTTGCCCGGCATTTCTCAATGGGTGTTACGCACAATTTGTCACGGATACACCATTCAGTTTCGGAAAGGCCCACCCCCTTTCCGCGGAATTCTCTCCACGGTGATGAAACCGATGGATATAGCGGTGCTGAGACAGGAAATGTTGGCTCTACTGAGCAAAGGGGCTATAGAAGAAGTACAACCCTCTCAGATGGAGTCAGGATTTTACAGCCGTTATTTTGTGGTACCAAAAAAGGACGGCGGATTACGACCCATTCTGGATTTACGCCGTCTGAATCTTGCACTCAGGTCGAGCAAATTCAAGATGTTGACGGTAAAGTCTATTTTGTCTCAGATTCAACCAAACGACTGGTTTGTCACGATCGGTCTGAAGGATGCATATTTTCATATTCAGATCATCGAGAGACACCGGAAGTTCCTCAGATTCGCTTTAGAGGGCACAACATATCAGTACCGCGTTCTTCCCTTTGGCTTAGCGCTAGCTCCCCGTACGTTCTCAAAATGCATGGACGCAGCTCTGGCCCCGTTGCGGCTCCGGGGCGTCCGTGTGTTGAACTATCTGGACAATTGGCTGGTGTTAGCGCAATCTCAGACTCAAGCACACTCTCATCGGGATATTGTGCTGAATCATTTACACAGCCTGGGCTTACGCACGAACTTCCAGAAAAGTGTGTTAGTCCCCTCTCAACAGATTACTTTTCTGGGAATAGAATTGGACTCTCGGGCGATGACAGCAAAGCTTTCTCTCCCGCGCACTCAGTCGATTACGTCATGCGTTCAGCACTTCAGGGCGGGTCACACAGTGACAGTGAGACTGTGCCTCAGACTGTTCGATCTAATGGCGGCGGCGCTTCCCGTGATTCATCTGGGTTTGCTTCACATGCGCCCGTTTCAGTGGTGGACGAAACGACAGAATATTTCATCCCGTTGTCTTCCGCATCGAACGATCTCGGTGACATGGAGGTGTGTGATGTCGTTAAAATGATGGACGTCAGCCGAATTTCTCCTCACCAGGGTTCGGTTGGGCATTTGTGCTTCCCAAGAGACTGTCACAACAGATGCAGATATATACAATTTTAAGTATATATGTATATTAAGTGTTAAGTATATTTGTATTGATTCACTGTGTGTGAACAAGTTTTTTACGTCATTTTGCACTTAGATTCCAAAAATCTCTATTTGTCACTGATCCAATAGAAAAAATGAGGTCTATGCATGTATAAAGGCAAAATGCTTTCAAAAATTAATTTTAAAAAGTCACACTTACTCATCATGTGTAATCCATGTCTCCAGTATTCTGTTATATGATCAGGACTTTACAGACACCCAGATTTTTACTAAATGAAGTGCACAAATTCTGCACCGTGCATACATGTGCAGGCTCACTACCTGGCTGTGCATTAGAGGATGTTATGAAAGTTAGGAGAGGAGAGTCCATTCTGGGGGCATATAGGTGGATGCTTTCCATCGAGGGCAGAGTTCTCCAACCGAATCCAACTGAGTGACCGTTCCGAATTGACTTCTGCTCTGGCTGTGCTTTTTGCATCATACTATATATTTAACATGGAATATCCTGCAGAGGCAGCCACTACATTAGAATTTATCCAGAGGTAAGCACTTATTTGTTGTTGATATATTTTTGACTAGGAATGGGAACAAATATTTGAGTACTCATTCTTTAACCACCTACCTGATTAGTAAAATACTTCTCAAAGTGTTTATTTGGGTTTACATGGACTGTTGTGTAATTTTTAAACATCAAACTTTTATTTTAACTCACCATGCAAATAAAGTACTTGGTTTTTAGAGTACTTGACTTCTAAATTACTCAAAATTCCCATCTCTACTCTTCACACTTCCATTATTGTGCTCACTGTAATAAGCATATAAAATATCAAAACTTAAAATATTTATTTAAAAGACCATTTGTGAAGCTGTTTCATGACTAACGTCTATGAATGTTGCGATATGATTTTGTCAAAGTTTAGTAGACAGACAAATTGAAAGGTCGCGATGACCGAGATCACAGTCTTTGATGAATCGTGTATAATCTCTCTCTCAGCATCTAAGCAGGGCAAAGGCTTTTCAGTGTGTTCAGTCTCATGTCTCTTCTACATGTCCACTCTGGATGTTACGACACTTTAATACTCATAGATAACGACACATTTCATCCTCTCTTGGAACGAAAGTGGCTAACTTCTGTCAACCTCATCTACAAGCAAGGACATAGATTTTAGATTCTGTTATAAAAAAAATTTAAAAAACGATTTTATAATCTATGCAATAGCTAGGTGAATCGATTTTTCTCTCCAGGCCCTAATATGTGTGTTTTAAGTAAGAGTTTTGGTTTATAGAGAAGTGGACATTGTATTACATGTTGTATTACACGTTGATTGGCTAAATCAAATGATCTAATCAAACTTTTATATATTGTCATCAACCCATCTGTCTTTCTTATAAACCTTTCCATTAATAATTAATTTCTTCCACTGCAGGGTAGAAGACTCCAGCCCAGGAAATTGACTATTTCAGGCCTGTTTCTGAAGAAAAATACAGTTCTGGGAGAAAAACAACATTCAGGGACCAAATTCTCCTGTTTGAAATCGTGCTGTTTTAAAATAATTTAATTTGCCTTTTATACATTCTAATTTTAACCAAACATTTTAATACATTTGAACAGGATTGATTTGTATGTTCAGAAAAGTGTTGTTGTATACGAAATGAAATGTTAACAGAAAAATGTTTACCTATTAAAATTTTTTTTTTTGCTATGCTATTTTTATTTTATGAATTTAGAAATTAAAAGTGTGAAAAGTTATAAATAAATGGCATTTTTGTGGCAAAAACAGTGTCTTCATTTTACAGTACACAAAATTAATGCTGTAATTTTATTACAGTAGTAAAATATATGAGGCAATGAAACACAGTACTGTGATTATTACTGTAAAAAAGTTTACAGTATTTTTAAAGTTACTGCAATTAAGTTTACAGTACGCATACTGTGAAATGAACTACAGCAACTTACTAGCTAATTGCTGCCAGCAAGTTACTGTAAATTTCACATTATTCTTTTTACAGTGCATGTTATGATGCTTCTCTAGGGAAGGAAAAGATGTGTCAAAATATCTCCACATCAATGTAGTTTTTGTCATTAAATGTAGTCTATATTATTTCATTTGTCAAGGTAAAAAAAACTTTTTCTGCTTTAACTGCATGCTTGTTTACGATTTCTGTATACTCCGCTGTATTTCAAGCTTGATTCTTGGGGACTGTTAAAACCATGATGACAAGGGTCAATACACTCCTGTCTGTCTGTCTGCTATTGCTTGCTGCAGAACTAAGTTCAAATGTTTTTCCCCATTCTTTCATGAATTAAATCAAATATAAAGACTTTCTGGTAAAGTCAAGCTGGGAGATACAAAGCAATACTTCATGTTCTGTATTTCACAGAGACAAATGTAATTCATTTGTTTGTTTGTACACTTTTATTCAAAGATTTTTTTGAAAATTATTAATATAGGGTGTGCAAATTATAATAATTGAAATAATTTATGTGATAAAAATGATAATTTAAAGTAACCGTCCACTCTGTAGCTGTCATGTTTAGGCTGCTGATTAATTATATCTGTTTCAGCATCTCTGCCTGAAGACAAGGGGATATAAAACATCACAATGATTTTTATTTATTATTTGACAATTGTGACTCCTGACTTACCTGTAAATAATTTATTCACAAATAATTTTCACTGACCTTTAAATTCTGTTCATTTATGCTATTTCATTTGTAATTTCCCTTTTTTTCACTCTAAAATGAATAGTTGTACAGTTACTATAGGCTACAGCTTTTGTAGATGCTTGTTAACTTAGATTAACTTGCATATATTAAATTTATAATAAAAAAGAAAACTAAAAGAATACAGACTGTCTTCTGAAAATAATAAAAAAAAAAATGTAAAAAAATAAACAAAGCAATGCACTTTTTTTTCTGTTAAAATCTATTTAGGTAGGTTTCGCCATCTAGTGTCAAAAACCTTTATTAACGCTAAAATGCCCCCAAACTACTTCAGAGTTGAACACAAAACTTTTAGACGTGAATTAACAAAAATCCTCAGTTAATTATTATTTCAATATAAAGGTATGGCATCAATTCAATGACAATAATAACCGAGCATACAACTATGGAAGCAGATTAGTCTGAAATATAATTCACGCAAAAAACACGATTCACACATGCGTAGACAATTTCACATGCATGAAACCTAATTCACGTACACACAAAAAAAATTCACGTGCGTGAAAAAATATATATATTCACAAAAAGCAATTCACAAGCGCAAAATAAAATTATATATTTATAAAATACGTTTCACAAATGCCAAAAACAATTTGTAGATATACAGTTGTGCACAAAAACCTTTAAATGTTTAAAATGTACGAGTGTCTGAATGTACGAATCGTCATTTACTACGAATCCACTCGGATTTGTGTGTGTGTGTTTTTGAGACTTTCCTGGCAGAGCTCTCTTCCCACGTGGGTCTGTTGTACTCTTTAGCCAATCAGATGCGAGCTTACCATTCAACCAATCATATCATAAGCCACTGAGTGCATTCAAGGAGCACGATTCTGCGCACCTTTAGCGCAATATGGATTAATTAGAATGGAAATTAAGCCTTTACATCAGTAATCCAGCATGGCGAATGAAGAACGGGAAGCACGGGTAAGAGTTTAGTTTATTTCATAAAAGTCTGAGTTTACACATTTTATCGTAATCAAGGCAGCTTTTCTAGTTAGAAAACTAGTTAGAAAAAAATACAGTTGTAACAGGACAGTTACAGTAGTTATAAATTAAACTGCAATCAGGATAGTAAAAAGAAAGACCTGTAAAGACAAAAGTAACATTTTGAGAGTTGTGAAATTCTAAATAGTTCTAAATAATCTTGTTTTATAAATTGATGTCTGTTAGGTCAGTGTGTACTTTCTTAATACATTTTAAAACATGTAGCCTAGTCATTGTTAACCACTACATTGAAGCAATGTAGTTCGATCAAGATAAACAACATCACATATTTAGAAACGTTGTTTAATTTGTAACTATATATGTTATAGTGGTTCTCAACCTTTTTTTCCACTGGGCCGCACTATGGTCCAAGTGCAAGCGGATTGCACAGGTTCGAATAGCAATGGGCTTCTTCACACTGCCTCCACATGTGCAATTGTGCTTTTGAAGCCTACTGACCACGCACACCTGTCCGCGCGGTCATAAAAAAAATGTGAGGTACGCGTTCGTCCTCTCAGAGCCTCCTCACACACCCTCCCATGACGATGATTACGTCACGCCTACCTAGTGGTCCATAACGGTCTCCCCACGGACGCGGAAAGTTTAACATATGGCTTAAGATGCAGTCTGTAAGATGCGCACGGGAGCATGACTTGACGCGACATTGCAGAAAATGTGCATTCACAAATGTAGCCTATGTTGATCCAAATATGGAAAGCACATTTGAATTTAATAATATAAGGTTCTCTCCAGAGATGTTTTGCCACATTTCTTCAATTAAGGATGATTGCTATGTAATATATGGTGCTCCCATTTGCCTGAACTTCAAGTAAAATGCGGGGCAAACCGAAAATCCAGCACTCTCCTTCACTACTGATACTGCGACTATTATTTTTTATACGTGTTCATTCGCTGGCATTTTTCACATTTCTTTTTTTCTCCCTTAAAAACAAATTTGTCCATTATGATGCTCAATTTTACCGAACTAATGGCTGTTGATTGAATTCTGCCAAAGTGGGCGCTTGTATGTGTTCGTTAAATGAGTAATGTTATGTGAGTAGGTCTGATCATGTCTGAAAATAACAAAATAATTTAACATAAAAAAACATTAGGCTATAGCTTATATTTCTTAAGTAAATGTTTAAATTAATGTAAAAAATAATAATTGTAAAACTTGAAAAAAAAAATTAATTGTGTTCAGCATGGTGGGACGCATTTGAATTGGTGACGGGCCGCGGGTTGAGATGATGCTGCTGATAGCTCCATGGTCATTTAATAGGCCTAGCCTATTGTTTCTTTTATGCGGCTGAAAATAACCGTGCTTTCTGTTACTGAGCCTGTCGCTCGTCCTTTTAAAAGTGGAAGCTTGTGCTTTGTTGCATTATATTGAAACTTTGTTGATGTTCTTTGTTCATGACTCTTTATATGGCGATAAAAGAAAGCTTCGTTGCGTTTTTTTTAAAGTGGGGATTGGGGGTGCGCCAACCCGGTTGGGACATAGAAGGGGGAGCACAGGAAAAAAAGTTTGGGAAACGCTGCATAACATAACGGTTATGGAAATTAGAACGACAGTACATTGAATTAAATTGCAATGAAGTTACAAACGATCCACATCATTAAAGAGAATAAGCTCCGAAATATATAAAATAAATAAAAACGAGGATCAATCTGAAACTTTTCAAGTGCGACAATAAATAACCTACACACGATCCACAACATAATTAAGTTGCAAAGAGCATAGGCTCAAACATAAAATAAAATGAAAGAGGATGCATCTGGAACTTTTCGAGTTCGAGTAAAGGCTTAATTTCCGTTCTAATTAATCCATATTGCGCTTAAGGTGCGCAGAACCGTGCTCCTTGAATGCACTCAGTGGCTTATGATATGATTGGTTGAATGGTAAGCTCGCATCTGATTGGCTAAAGAGATTGACAGACCCACATGGGAAGAGAGCTCTGCCAGGAAAGTCTCAAAAACACACAATCCAAAAATCCAATCCGAGTGGATTCGTAGTAAATGACGATTCGTACATTCAGACATTTCAAAGGTTTTTGTGCACAGTTGTATATCTACAAATAGTTTTTTGCATTTGTGAAATGTATTTTATAAATATATAATTTTATTTTGCGCTTGTGAATTGCTTTTTGTGAATATATATTTTTTTCACGCACGTGAATTTTTTTTTTATGTGTACGTGAATTAGGTTTCATGCATGTGAAATTGTCTACGCATGTGTGAATCGTGTTTTTTGCATGAATTATATTTGAGACTAATCTGCTTCTATATACAACTGATGCTGGCGCGCGCGCTATATGGCTTCCGCGAGAGGAAAACTAAATCGGACGCGAGGAAACGGGAGCCCGCGAGCTCATTTCAAACTCTCACTCGCGCGTGACATGTAATCTGCGTGCAATACAAGAGGCTTGTTTGAGATGCGCCTTGCCTCGCCTGAATTGTAAGCGAGAGTAGGCGGCTGCAGTAAGGGGAGGAGTTAAAAAAGTGCAGGCAAGCCGGACACTTCCTGAATCTCGCTGTGTTGTGGACTGCAAACGTCAGCAATGGAAGAGATCGCGTTCGCGTTCTTTATCGCAGACGAAGTGGATGCAATTGAAATACCACTGCTTTTGCACGAAGATGGTTATGATGAGGAGAATCACTTAAGGTGAAGTGCTCATTACTTAAAATGGCTTTTTCAGTAAATAGTAGGGATATAAATCTATCTGGTCTTGGTATGTTGCAAGTTGAATAGATCTAATGAAAATAAACAGTCCAGACTGCAGATAATTCAGCACTAAATAAAATAAAGGTTTAAAGGATTTAATTAAAACGTAAAATAAATGTTTTCTCTCTCCTAGGAATGTCCCTAAAATTCCTCACTTTGTTGAGAATGTGGTCCATTTGTACAGTCCTTCTGAGTTTCAAAGTCATTTCAGACTTTCTAGAGGTCATGTGGAGGTATGTAGGCAAACAAAACATCATGTTAGGCATATGCTCCCCCCATGCAAATTCATGTGTCCATGGTTTTATTATATGATAACTATTTTTTTTCTCTTCCTAATGCAGGATTTAATTAATACACTTGGTCCTTTTTACATGAATAAACAGCAGACTAAGGTGCCGCTGACAAACAGTATACTTGCCTCTCTATGGACTCTTTCCAACCAAGAGTCCTATAGAGGAGTGGCAGACAGATTTAACATAACCAAATCTACAGTTTCAACACACCTGCATGATTTCTGTTCTCTTGTAATAACACATTTGTCACATTACATCTCCTGGCCCAGAGGACAAGCCCTGCACATATCACAGTTAGAATTTGAAACAGCTGGGTTTCCTAACACTGTCTGTGCAGTTGATGGATGCCACATTCCAATAGTAAAACCGCACTGTGAGAATCCTGTGGCCTATATCAATAGGAAACAGTTCTATTCTGTAATTCTTACAGGATTCTGTGACAGTCAGCGGCGGTTCTGTCATGTCAGTGTGGGTCACCCTGGTAGTTGGCATGATTCAAGGGCATTTCGGTTGTCAGAGGTAGGCCGACTTCTTGAGGAAGATCCACATTCCCTGGTTCCTGAGGGCATGCATATAATTGGAGATTCTGCATACCCTCTCTCGCTTCAGCTTATGAAGCCATACAGAGACAATGGCCACTTGACTTTCAGGCAGAGATGCTTCAATAGGAAACTGAATTCTGCTCGTGTAGTTATTGAGCATGCATTTGGAATTTTAAAATCAAAATTCAGGAGACTCAGATGTCTTCACATGAAAAAAGTAAAGAACATTTCTTCTGCAGTCACAGCCTGTTGCATTCTTCATAACATCTGCCTGAAATCCAATGACCAAATTGACGAGGATCAGCAGGCAGATGTTATGGAGGATGAGCCATACCCACCAGAAGCCCACATTCACAATAATGCTTCACATTATAGAGATGCAATCTGTGGCCGCCTGTGAACATCACATTTACTTGTTCTACCTTCAACAATTCCCTCCATTAAACTTATCTTAAGAAGGTTTTTGATTTAACTGTTTTGTGAGGTGGTGGATGGGATTGTACAGGATTATTTTAAGCACTTACTATCAAATGATTGACATATATTCTGCTAGTCAACCACTGTCCCCTCTCTAGGGAGGAATGTTTGTGTTCTCTATAATAATGATGTGATAAGCAATAAAATGATGATACACATGGGAATGGATTATATGGTTAAACTTTATTTTTTAATAGATCGATTATCATTTCCTGGGATTTACTGATTTTTTTTAGTTGTTCAATGATTTCTCCAAGGCAGGTAAGAGATTTTTTTTCAAACATCCTTCTCCGCCTCTCTTTAAGCCTTCTTCTGCGTTCCAAGTCAGGCCGCACTAGTGACTCTAGAGCAGCTGTTCTCCTCTCTGAATGCGCTTCATAAACTTCACAGAATGTTGATGCTGTTTGTCTCCTTCTGTGCATTTCTTTGGAGGGCATAGCAGTGGAGGGACCTGGTTGTTCTTCTGGGAGAGGCTGTTCTTGGGAGCCTGTGGCCTGTGCAATTGAGGACTTGGTCTGGGATGAGGTAGTGTTGAACAGAGGAGTCGAGCAGATTGTGCCTGATGGTGCACTCCCAACTCCAGATTTCCCAAATAAGTCTTCCATTTCCTTTGAGAAAACATGTAAAACAATGTAAATAGAGATGCTTTAGAAATTATTTTTTATGTAAACCCAGTGATTTGCAGTAATTTCAATACAAAAAGCACACCAACCTTGTAATACTCCCATGTAACTTTTCCCTCTCCTGTTGACCGACACCGGTCTTTAGCCCTTTTGTAAGTAGTGATCATGTTGCCAAGTTTTTTGCGCAATTTTTCATTGCTGATGTTGTAACCTTTTTCTTTGAAGGCTTGCTCCAGCTTTTTGTAAAATGCTATTTTATTTCTGTAGTACAAATGCAGATACATTTGTGTGAGGTCAAGCAGCAGCAGCGTGGTCCTGTGTGTGAATTCTATGAAAACAGCCGTTTAAAATTGTGAAAGATCAACTTTATACATATTGGATATTAGTTAACTTTATACATATTAGAAACAGTGCATACCTTGTTGGGTTTCTTCACATTCTGACTGCATGGAAGGGGATTGAAGATTGTGTGTTTGTGTGAGATTTATTTTCCTTGTTTCAACAGGGCACTCGACAAGGGATACTGGATGATCAATCACTGGAGGGGGACACTGAGACAGAGATGCTGGACGTGGAGGGGGAAGTTGAGACAGAGTAGTAACAGGAGGGGGACACTGAGACAGAGATGCTGGACGTGGAGGGGGAAGTTGAGACAGAGTAGTAACAGGAGGGGGACACTGAGACAGAGATGCTGGACGTGGAGGGGGAAGTTGAGACAGAGTAGTAACAAGAGGGGGACACTGAGACAGAGATGCTGGACGTGGAGGGGGAAGTTGAGACAGAGTAGTAACAGGAGGGGGACACTGAGACAGAGATGCTGGACAGTGGGTAGTATCTGCTAAAGAGAACACAATAATAAAAAATCCCCATGATCATTCTAAACGTTATAATGTTATTATGGTTAAAAGAAAAATGCCTTACCTTGTTTCTGTTCTGCAGATCTCACTTGTTGCATTATATATGCTGCATATTTTTTGTCTATAAAAAACGAATTTCAATCAATAAAAATAAAATTCATTATTTTTACATCATCAAGCAACCAATTTTTTATTTATTTTTTTACTTACCATTCTTTATTCTCTCAGCAATTTCTTTGCTTACTGTTAATGTGATTGCTCCCTGGGAGTCTGATAGTTTTAGTAACATATTCTCCATCTTGCTACAATTGTAAACTTTGTGGATGCCTTTTATAATCAAAGCCATAATGAGAAATGATGAGCAAACAGATGCTGCATTAAATTTACATTGTTATCCCTAATTATGGGTTAAACATTTAAGAGTGGGACATGGCACAGCTGATTAACTTGATGTATATCCTACTTAAGGGATAGTTTACCCAAAGAAAAAAAATCTTTGGGTGAACTATCCCTTTTTTACATGAAAAATATTCCATATAAATATATTACACAATTGTGTGTCACCTTAATGTAAGTTTGGATTTCATGTTTAATGACCAATAAAAGTGTGTACAGCTAATTAATATTCAAAAATTATATAAAACAAAAACACATTCTAAATTAAGAAATTAGCATGCATTTGTGGGTTTTGTTTACTGCACTCCTGGAATAAGACATACCTAGATAAAGATCTTAGATAAAAACACAAACATGAGGCCTTATTGTAAAACCGTCACATTAGATATGCATGTTTGATTGACTAATTTATTTAATGGATTACTGTTGTTCAAAAATCTCAATGTACAAAATTAACACAAGCATGCAATACAATAAAGAGAAAATGACAACAAACAGAACTTTAAACCAAGAAAATAAAAGGGTATATAAAGCACATGTCCTAAATACTTATAGTATTATGCTAATGGACTTCTTGGAATTAAGGGAAAAAAAATATCAGCTGACATTCGCTGCCAATGACCATTAAGCTGTGTCGTCAGCAAGTCGTTTCCCATCATGCTTTTGATCAGCGCAGTCGGTGGAGAGCAACTGCGCGCGACTGCAGAATCCGACAGGTGCGCCTTGCGCTCGCGAGAGATTTTTGACATACGTCAGCATGACATCAGAGCAAGGCGGACCGCACTCGGACACATTTCTAACCGGCATGCATCTCGCGCTGATCACCGGTGATCGATTCTGCGCAGATTTTGCTCATCTCAAACAAGCCTAAGCTCTCGCGCGCGCATTCTCATTCCCATATCCTCGCGCTCGATCATCTCACCTCTGCTCGCGCGAACAAATTTATTTTTGTCAGTCGTGGGGCGGGGCTTGCTGTTTTAGTTGTTATCTCAAATGTCATTGGTTGTTCCGCTTTTCCTGAAGTCAGTATTGGACGCCTGTTAGAAAATGAATAATAATTCACTTGACTTGACACATGACTTCATCAGTGGACCAGATACATGTGAGTTATCATTTCATTTGCTTGTTTAATTAATTTTTGTCTTTAATGTAATTTAGTGCATTGTTTATAGATTAGATCTTTTGTAGATACTTGATTAACTGGAATTCTTCTGATTGCTAGTGATTGCAGTCTTGTAATAAGATACACATATTTTACAGACTGTAATGATGCGCACACACACACACACACACACACACACACACACATATTATATATATATATATATATATATATATATATATATATATATATATATATATAAAGCTAAATGAATGACAGTGAAGTGTTTAAAAAGTGTTTTATCTTTCATCTTTTAAATAGATACATCGTAATATTTGAAGGTTAGTTTAGTCTGTGTTCCTATAAAACATGTTTCATCATGATTGCATTTGATTTACAGTGTTACTAGTCATCTACTATCAAGATCAGTCCATTCACTATGATGTTTATGAAAATTGATTCCTGTTTATTGAAAAGAAACTTGTAATACATTCAATCCCAATGTATTTACTTATGTTCTTTTTGTTGCATTTTTTTTCCTTTGTAATTGCAGGTTGTGTACATGAATTCAGCAAATAACTGGGCCTTGACATCTTACCAATTATTCTCAGAAGCAGTCCAGAAATTTGGTATACTGTCAAGGCATGTACAGTAAAGAAAAAAGCATTTAAATTTTCTTTAAACCAGGGTCAAGGGAGTCCAAGGACTGGAGAATGTACTGATCGCCAGGTTCATGTTTTCTTCAAGAGGCACGGACCAACATAGTTTCATATCTGGTAAAAGTGTCCATAATCAAAGGGGAAGTACAGTTGTCTGAAATTTCATTTAGTCCTAAATTTAGTAACTTAAGTAATCTGTAGGTAGCTTTTAATGTCAGTTTTATGTAACAAAATATCTTACAATTATTAATAAATAACTGATCTGTTTTTAAACCTGTTTCTAATAGGATTGACTGCATTTGGTGTGATGTCAGAATCAAGGACTCAGACATGCTGACTTATTGAGGACCTGGTTAGTGTACAGTACACTTTTCTCTCAAGCATCGAGGCAGACTTGGACACATTTGCAGAAGCCTGGACTCTTCATGCACTCTCATCAGAAGGCAGTCGAAGCTCAGAGCAGCTGTGGCACATTGGACTGCTACACACAAAATGTACTAATCTGAGAGATATGAGCAGGGTTCTAAATTAACTTTTTTGATCACCAGCCAATGTGGCTGGTAACTTTCTAAAGTTACCAGCCAATCAGAATTTCCACTAGCCATTTTTTTTTCGGTAAAAATAACAAATTATGAGTGCCACTGAATGCATTTGATCATTTTATTAACATTGTTGGCATGAAAAACACATATAAACATATATACACTGACTCAAATGTAAAATTATTAGTTCCCACCACGAAATTGCTTGTTTAGTTTTTTCTTTCGCGTAATTTACATGCGGCAATCCTGACAAAGCATTACGACATTCTTGTGATCAAACACAAGCCATTCATGACCCGTCAGCCATTTGGCATTACATTTTCTTTTCTTTGTTTCTCTGTCCGTAAAACGGACCCCCGCACGTCACCTGTAGGAGAAAAAAAATCAATCCGTGGCGACGGTTTTGCAATCCGTCCCCTCAGTTTATAAACCGTACTCACAAATTCATAAACTGTTCCCTCGGTTTAACAAATCGTGCCCACGGATTAACAAACCGTGCCCACGAATTCCCAACCCGTGCGCTCAGATTTTGTAAACCGTACCCTCGGTTTTTGAATCCGTACTCACGTATTCATAATCCGTGCGCACGCTTTCGCAATCCATTCCCACGGATTTGTAAACTGGCACGCATTTGTGGCTCCGCCCTCACCGGAAGATTCATTTCTGTTTATTAAACATTATTTTTCATAGTATCAAACGAGACCACGATCAGCATTCACAAAATAGTCTTCTTTTTAGCGTTTATTTTACATTAATCACCAATAGGATAAGACACAGCCGCCTGTGTTTAAAATGGCCAAAAAATAAACGCTAAAAAGAAGAAAATAAGGGTAAAAAGCAAAACAAATAATATGCCGGTTATGTTTTCATTCCTTTTCTCTCTAACTGAATGCATTGTTATTTTTGGCTTAATTATTTAATAATAACATTAACAGTGAAGCATGCATCTAGCTCCGGCAGGTGGGGTGGGGTGGATGGATCTTAGTATAATAAAATCACAAAAATAAGTCTTCATGTTAAGAAAGAATTGTACACAAGCATTTCCAAAACTGTCAAAGGTTATTTAGAAATAAAGCAATTCATGAATTATTTTATGACAGACATTTTTACTGTCTTGTAATCATTTATTTAGCCTACAAATTAAAATTATAAAAATAACTTTATTTTTATTTTTATCATTATTATATATTATTATACAGGTTATGCATCAGAATATTTTATCCAAAACAACTTACAAAAGAGGAAAAATAATTCCTCCAGAGTCAGTCACAATGGCAGGTTTATTGTACAATAATAATCAAGTGCTATTATAAGATTATCACAAATTTAACAAGATTTTGATGCACATCTTTCTTATTAAATCTTTGTATTCCACCTCGTACTACACTTGATAGAGAATCACTTAAGACACTTTGCTGTAGACCCATTCCACATAATAATATTAATTAAAACTGTATGTTAACACGTAGGAGCTTGCTGCATGAATCTGTGAGTACGGTTTACAAATCCATGGGAACGGATTGCGAAAGTGTTCGCGCAGGTTATGAATTCGTGGGTACAGATTAAAAAACCGAGCGTGCGGTTTACAAAATCTGAGCGCACGGATTGGAAATTCGTGGGCACGGTTTGTTAAACCGAAAGAACAGTTTATGAATTCGTGAGTACGGTTTATAAACTGAGGGCACGGATTGCAAAACCGTCGCCACGGATTGATTGTTTTTTCTCCTACAGGTGATGTGCGGGGCTCCGTAATATCCTCATCCCCTACCTCGTTCCTCTTTTCGCCCGAGAAATCTGTCCCAACCACCGCCGCATTTAGTTTAATCTTAATTTTTTTCTTTAATAGCTAACCCTCCTCTTTCAGTCTATGCTCCCTGCCATAGACCTGCGCGGGACACAATTTTCAGTCCCGCTCCCGCCCGCTCCCGCAGTGTTTAGTACCGCTCCCGCCCGCTCCCGCAAAGATTTGTCATTTTTAGTCCCGCTCCCGCCCGCATCTGTGATATTATGTCCCGCTCCCGCCCGCAAATGCCCGCAAGACGGCAGGCAGGATCAGGGGCGGCGCTAGGACGTTTTTAGCCCCGAATAATTTTGTTAAATTGTGTCTCTCATAGAGCAAAACAATTAATCAGAAAAAGAAATGTGAATAAGATTACAGCAGCCGTGATTACCTAATCATGTGCATATTACAGTTTTATTTATATTTTTCCATTTTGCGTTAAAGCGATGTGCTTTTTTGCAGCGTTGAGCAGCGTTGTGCACTTGATATTCTCTATTCTAATGCACTACATTACGCAATGCTCTGTTTGTTGTTAGGATGACTAAAAGTTCAGCGGTCTAGCTCATCAATGTCAAAATGATTAAAGAAGCGAACGAATGCCTGGTAAAATGCAAGTAGATAAAAATGTAATATTTGACTGTTTTACAATAGAAATGATCACAGTAGCCTATCCGGTGACGCAAATTACTCAACTTTTTAATTTATTTATTAAATTTTGCTTTTTTTAATTGAAAATATGCTATAATTTCCTTGATTCATTTATAATTAAAAATAAAATATTATTTGCAAATAGTTACAATTATTTCACTAACACAACTTAAGCCTTTCTTTTTCTTAATTCCCTTAAAATCGCGTTTATATTAATTAATTCCTTTAAATAAAAATACCCAATTTTAGTTTGGGCTGAAGACCCGAATATCCAATGACCTTAGAACTGCCCCTGGGCAGGATGGATGTTCACTTTCTGTCTCACGAAAAGGTCTTGTAAAAAAAAAAAAAAAAATGCGTGCACACATAATTCCTTGGTAACATATTTATTGGTAAGCCTGCATATGACCATACAAAACATTAAATAGGCCTCAGTAACGAACGCCAACAAAGATACACAATCGGCCCAGATTCCAATAGGCTTAATTATGTAGTCTAACTTAAAAACAGGCATGGCCTACACGAACATTTGAAAAACAAAATAACATTTAAAACATTTAAACATAAAAACATTTAAAAACATACAAAACACGAAACGGTCCCGTATTACGAACAGCATAATATTCACAATAGTAGCCTAGGCGAACCGTAACCAAAAACAAAAATATAAAATCTGTTCGATTAGGAAATATTATTATCTATCTAATATATATAATTATATTAGATAACGTTCTGGTCACAATATAGGCTAGCCATGAACATTCGTAAAACATTGAGACTAAAAAACTATTTGGGCTTTGAGTACAGGTGTTAAACTGAAAATAGCCTGGGCTTACCTTTTAATAATAATAATAAAAATAAAAACTCAGCAGGTCGCTACCAGCATAAATGAAAATTATAAAAATAAAGGTAAAAGAATCAGCTGCTGCTTAGGCTATCGGGTTCTTTGAAAAACCATGAAGGAAAAGTAGGTTGTTTACTGATGAGGGCTTCAGCACACTGCGTCTTTGCTCCAGTATGCGACCACAAATGCTGAAAGCCCGTTCGGACGGTGCGCTGGAGGCTGGGACACATAGTACATGGCGTGCCAGTTTGGAAAGTTTGGGAAATTCAAAGCAATGTTTCTTCCACCACGGGAGGATATCTTTGGGTTGGTGTGATTCGGATCCATCCAGTTTTACTTTCAAATATGCCTCTATCTCGGAATCTAAAGACTTCTGCGAGTCAGTACACGTAGCACCTACATCTTCCCATTCTTTAAAATCACGAAATGTCACCTTTTTAGGTGGAGGTGGCTCAGAATTTTCCTCAGCTTGGACATCAAACCCCAAGTCCTCAATCTGCTCTTTCACAGCTTCAGTCACATATTTTCTTTCATTTTCATCGACCATCTTAAGCTGACGCAGTTTGGGAGTCAGGAATGTTGCTATTTTATAGAGCATGTTAATTCCATTTGGAGCAAGGCTACTCGGTGACAACAGTTCGTCTAGACGTTGTACACAAGCAGATGTGATAACATTGAGTAGGGGGTCAACCTTGGCCACTTCGCAATGCTCTCTTAGCTTCACGGACCAAGGCAGAACAAGCGCCGCACTTAATGCCGTATTGTCCGACTCCAGGTCATTCGTTGCGTCTTTGAAGGGTTTGAGAAACGCCACCAGGGATTCAAGAGTGTGTTTATTGATGCAGCCTACTTTGTCATACTGCTTATTTTCCAGCAGTATTGTTGTGACCTCATCATACTGCTGTGAGACAGAATCCAGCATGTCCACAGTCGAATTCCATCGTGTCTCCACTGACTGTTTGAGAGACTTCCCCAGCTTGACTTGCAGGCCAGAATGTTTAAAATAGCTGACCAGTTTCTTCACGTTGGTGATAAGCTGGGCCGCTTCGGGGACTTGGCTCATCACAGCAGGTGAGAGAGCATGTGCGAGAACTGAATTCAGTACATGGGCACTACAATTCAGTCTAGTGAACCCACGTAAGGAGGCCACCATGTTAGCTCCTCTATCCATGACAAAAACAATTTTTTTTCCCAAAAGCGAACAATCAATTCCAAAGACTCTTAAGTTCTGAAATAATAAAGCACGAATATTTTCACCTGTCTTTGGAGTGCATTCATCAAATGGGGCAGAAAATAGCACTAGAGATTCTAAATTGTAGTCTGAATCGACGTAATGTATGGTGGCTGACAGGAAAGAGGTTTTGCGGTATGTCTCTGTCCAAATATCAGTTGTCACAGCACATCCATATTTAATAATTGTCTCAGTCATGTCATCGACAACAGCCCTTCTAAATCTGTGTGCCCTGTCATCTACATGGCGTGACACAGTTGTTGGATGAGGCAGAATATCTCTCACATCATATCTGCCTATTGTGGTTGCCGTGTCTACCAAATGTTGTGTCAACTGAATGAATCCCTCACCAGCAATGCTGTCATATGGACGGAGGTCAGCAGAAACAAAGTCCACACATTTGTCTATTGTCTTCGCCTTTAGAGCATTTGACACTTTCGGCGTGTTTCCTCTAAACTCCAACAATCTTTGTCCTTTCAAGACTGTACATACATGACGCTTCAGGCCTGATGTTCCAGATTTGTGTCCGTTGTATGTTAACACCTTTTGGCATTTATCGCAGCAGGCAAAAGGTAGTTGATTCCCCTCTCCATCGTGCACAACCGAAAAAGACTGCCAAATGTCTGATTTGAGGTTTCGTGATTTTTTTGTAGTAAATGTGCCTTTCTTTATATTAGTACTTACATCTGAAGCGCTTAGGGCTATATCTGAAGCACTAGAGGTGCTCTGAGTCTGTTCCTCGTCCATGATGTCTATTTTGAACTTGAATGAAGTATTCGAACACGGAGCAGCGGGAAGGAATTGTCTCTAAACAAGTGTGCGCGAGATTACGCCCCCCTCTACCCCAAACGACAACATCCACAAGTTTAGATTGCTTAAAACGTTTTTATTGCTGACAAACAGAATCTCTCTCACAAGTACAAATTATGAACGGTACTTTAACCATTTATATATTTTACTTTACACTAATATTTAATTTGCGGGAGTGCAGCGTATCATCCCTCCCGCCCGCACCCGCAAGTGCACCGGATCATCCCGCCCATGCTCGCAATGACCTTTCAAAATTTGTCCCGCGCCGCACTGTTTTGCGTCGCGACCCGCGGGTCCCGCGGGACTCCCGCGGGAGTGCAGACCTCTACTCCCTGCTCTGGCTCCATTCGTTCTTCTTCCTTGTGTTTTCTGATGGACGCTCTATTCGTTTCCATGTTTTTTCGCGCTGGTTTAACTGCGCAAACTGCATGCAGCCAATGGGCATATGAAACGTCATCACATAGCATTACAGCACAGTGTTCATGGGAAATGTAGGAAGTGCTGCCAGGGGGCTAAATGACCGAGAACAGAGCCTCATGCCATTGATCACCAGCCAAACTGGCTAGTAAGTTTTAATTAACACCCGCCAAAATTAATTTTAACCCGCATTTGGCGGGTTGGCGGGTGTTAATTTAGAACCCTGGATATGAGGTATGGAGATCCTGCTTTCATTATTCTGTTTCCACACTGCTGTTCATGCATTTGTCCAAATGAATTTTTAACTATGTATTTAACTGCTAAATCATTAAGATATTGAAGAGCTAAATTTAGATGTTGACATAGCAGCTTCTTATGATGCCTGTGAAGATATTTACATTTAGTCATTGTGGGATTACAAATTTATAAAATGTTAAATCTAGGTTCCAATGTAATAGCATATGAACCGAAAACGTTTTGATATACATTTTGAAGTAAATCAGGAAAATCAGGTGTCTGAGATAATGTCCTTTTGTCTTTGTGCTCTTACTTGCCATTTGGCTTTTTAAGCTTAAGGCACAGCTGTGCCTTTTGTCTCTATGATAATGTGAAGGTATCAGTGATACTGTCAGGCACCTCTGTATTTAAATGACACTGTTATGCTGATGAGATCAAGGCTGGGAAGATGCCAGTGTCTGGCACCTTCCTGATTGCATTTGCATGCTTTGTTTAGGTTTGTCTCCACCTCTGTGTATCCCACCCCCTTAAAATGTACATAAACTACAATGTCTTAGGGACAAGTTAGACTTCTTGATGACTGCAGCGCCGCGCAGACCGTTCTCAATAAAGAATCCTGCTGAAGATTACCCAAGAGTCTCCTGGTCTTCGTTTCTGAGTTCCCAACAGTCATTTAGCAGACACTTATCCAAAGTGGCTTACAGATAAGGACAATGGAGGAAATGAAAATCAACAAAAGAGCAATAATACATAAGTGCTATAACAAGTCACAGTTAGGTTGATGCATTGCACATAGCAAGTTTATATATATATATATATACAACCCGAATTCCGGAAAAGTTGGGACGTTTTTTAAATGTTAATAAAATGTAAACTAAAAGACTTTCAAATCACATGAGCCAATATTTTATTCACAATAGAACATAGATAACATAGCAAATGTTTAAACTGAGAAAGTTTACAATTTTATGCACAAAATGAGCTCATTTCAATTTTGATTTCTGCTACAGGTCTCAAAATAGTTGGGACGGGGCATGTTTACCATGGTGTAGCATCTCCTTTTCTTTTCAAAACAGTTTGAAGACGTCTGGGCATTGAGGCTATGAGTTGCTGGAGTTTTGCTGTAGGAATTTGTTCCCATTCTTGCCTTATATAGATTTCCAGCTGCTGAAGAGTTCGTGGTCGTCTTTGACGTATTTTTCGTTTAATGATGCGCCAAATGTTCTCTATAGGTGAAAGATCTGGACTGCAGGCAGGCCAGGTTAGCACCCGGACTCTTCTACGACGAAGCCATGCTGTTGTTATAGCTGCAGTATATGGTTTTGCATTGTCCTGCTGAAATAAACAAGGCCTTCCCTGAAATAGACGTTGTTTGGAGGGAAGCATATGTTGCTCTAAAACCTTTATATACCTTTCAGCATTCACAGAGCCTTCCAAAACATGCAAGCTGCCCATACCGTATGCACTTATGCACCCCCATACCATCAGAGATGCTGGCTTTTGAACTGAACGCTGATAACATGCTGGAAGGTCTCCCTCCTCTTTAGCCCGGAGGACACGGCGTCCGTGATTTCCAACAAGAATGTCAAATTTGGACTCGTCTGACCATAAAACACTATTCCATTTTGAAATAGTCCATTTTAAATTAGCCTTGGCCCACAGGACACGACGGCGCTTCTGGACCATGTTCACATGGGAAGTCGTGGCCTAATGGTTAGAGAGTCGGACTCCCAATCGAAAGGTTGTGGGTTCGAGTCCCGGGCCGGCAGGAATTGTGGGTGGGGGGAGTGCATGTACAGTTCTCTCTCCACCTTCAATACCACGACTTAGGTGCCCTTGAGCAAGGCATCGAACCCCCAACTGCTCCCCGGGCACCGCAGCATAAATGGCTGCCCACTGCTCCGGGTGTGTGCTCACAGTGTGTGTGTTCACTGCTCTGTGTGTGTGCATTTCGGATGGGTTAAATGCAGAGCACAAATTCTGAGTATGGGTCACCATACTTGGCTGAATGTCACTTCACTCACATATGGCTTCCTTTTTGCATGATAGAGCTTTAGTTGGCATCTGCTGATGGCACGGCGGATTGTGTTTACCGACAGTGGTTTCTGAAAGTATTCCTGGGCCCATTTAGTAATGTCATTGACACAATCATGCTGATGAGTGATGCAGTGTCGTCTGAGAGCCCGAAGACCACGGGCATCCAATAAAGGTCTCCGGCTATGTCCCTTACGCACAGAGATTTCTCCAGTTTCTCTGAATCTTTTGATGATGTTATGCACTGTAGATGATGAGATTTGCAAAGCCTTTGCAATTTGACGTTGAGGAACATTGTTTTTAAAGTTTTCCACAATTTTTTTACACAGTCTTTCACAGATTGGAGAGCCTCTGCCCATCTTTACTTCTGAGAGACTCTGCTTCTCTAAGACAAAGCTTTTATAGCTAATCATGTTACAGACCTGATATCAATTAACTTAATTAATCACTAGATGTTCTCCCAGCTGAATCTTTTCAAAACTGCTTGCTTTTTTAGCCATTTGTTGCCCCCGTGCCAACTTTTTTGAGACCTGTAGCAGGCATTAAATTTTAAATGAGCTAATTAAGTGGATAAAAGTGTAAAATTTCTCAGTTTAAACATTTGCTACGTTATCTATGTTCTATTGTTAATAAAATATTGGCTCATGTGATTTGAAATTCCTTTAGTTTTCATTTTATTAAAATTAAAAAAACGTCCCAACTTTTCCGGAATTCGGGTTGTATATATATATATATATATATATATATATATATTAACTGGAATTCTTCTGATTGCTAGTGATTGCAGTCTTGTAATAAGAGATACACATATTTTACAGACTGTAATGATGCACACACACACACACACACACACACACTAATATATATATATATATATATATATTATAATAAAAAGCAAACAGCTACAATAGAAAAAGAGTAGAACAAGCTAGTGTTAGAGGCCTTTATGCATTTTGTCATCAGAGCAGTTGTTCAAGAATGTTCTCTATGAGTTTGGATAGGTTGAGGACTCAAACAGCTGCTGAATTCAACTGGTGCTAATTTTCCTGTCAAAGAACTGGATTTGCTTTGTCAGGTTTTTTTCTACAAATATGGAGTAATAAAAAATGTAAATCAAAACAATAAATCACAGCTATGACCCAGTCTAGATATGACCATTTGATGTCCTGAAGATTTAGCAGTTAAATACATGGTAACTAAAAGAGGGTCACCGTACCTCATATCTATTCCCCTTTGATTATGGACACTTTTACCAGATATGAAACTATGTTGGTCCGTGCCTCTTGAAGAAAACATGAACCTCGCGATCAGTACATTCTCCAGTCCTTGGACTCCCTTGACCCTGGTTTAAAGAAAATTTAAATGCTTTTTTCTTTACTGTACATGCCTTGACAGTATACCAAATTTCTGGACTGCTTCTGAGAATAATTGGTAAGATGTCAAGGCCCAGTTATTTGCTGCATTCATGTACACAACCTGCAATTACAAAGGAAAAAAAATGCAACAAAAAGAACATAAGTAAATACATTGGGATTGAATGTATTACAAGTTTCTTTTCAATAAACAGGAATCAATTTTCATAAACATCATAGTGAATGGACTAATCTTGATAGTAGATGACTAGTAACACTGTAAATCAAATGCAATCATGATGAAACATGTTTTATAGGAACACAGACTAAACTAACCTTCAAATATTACAATGTATCTACTTAAAAGATAAAACACTTTTTAAAGTGAAGTGACATTCAGCCAAGTATGGTGACCCATACTCAGAATTCATGCTCTGCATTTAACCCATCCAAAGTGCACACACACAGCGCAGTGAACACACACCCGGAGCAGTGGGCAGCTTTTTATGCTGTGGCGCCCAGGGAGCAGTTGGGGGTTCGGTGCCTTGCTCAAGGGCACCTAAGTCGTGGTATTGAAGGTGGAGAGAGAACTGTACATGCACTCCCCCCACCCACAATTCCTGCCGACCCGAGACTCGAACTCACAACCCTTCGATTGGGAGTCCGACTCTCTAACCATTAGGCCACGACTTCCCAGTAACACTTCACTGTCATTCATTTAGCTTTATATATATATAATATATATATATGTGTGTGTGTGTGTGTGTGTGTGTGTGTGCGCGCATCATTACAGTCTGTAAAATATGTGTATCTTATTACAAGACTGCAATCACTAGCAATCAGAAGAATTCCAGTTAATCAAGTATCTAAAAAAGATCTAATCTATAAACAATGCACTAAATTACATTAAAGACAAAAATTAATTAAAAAAGCAAATGAAATGATAACTCACATGTATCTGGTCCACTGATGAAGTCATGTGTCAAGTCAAGTGAATTATTATTCATTTTCTAACAGGCGTCCAATACTGACTTCAGGAAAAGCGGAACAACCAATGACATTTGAGATAACAACTAAAACAGCAAGCCCCGCCCCACGACCAAGCGTGCCGCACAAGCCCTGAAAAGTGAAGCCAAAACGTCTCGATCGCCCCCTGGTGAGTGGTCCTATTATAGGTCATAAACCCCGCCTCCCCATGTTATTCAATGGGACGCGAGACCAACTAAACAATTAAATTACCCTTCAAATAGCTTTTTTACGAAGCTGTTTTTTGTCATTTACTGTAGTTTGTATCACGCTAATGTACAACCCAAATTCCGGAAAAGTTGGGACGTTTTTTAAATTTTAATAAAATGAAAACTAAAGGAATTTCTAATCACATGAGCCAATATTTTATTCACAATAGAACATAGATAACGTAGCAAATGTTTAAACTGAGAAATTTTACACTTTTATCCACTTAATTAGCTCATTTAAAATTTAATGCCTGCTACAGGTCTCAAAAAAGTTGGCACGGGGGCAACAAATGGCTAAAAAAGCAAGCAGTTTTGAAAAGATTCAGCTGGGAGAACATCTAGTGATTAATTAAGTTAATTGATATCAGGTCTGTAACATGATTAGCTATAAAAGCTTTGTCTTAGAGAAGCAGAGTCTCTCAGAAGTAAAGATGGGCAGAGGCTCTCCAATCTGTGAAAGACTTCGTAAAAAAATTGTGGAAAACTTTAAAACCAATGTTCCTCAACGTCAAATTGCGAAGGCTTTGCAAATCTCATCATCTACAGTGCATAACATCATCAAAAGATTCAGAGAAACTGGAGAAATCTCTGTGCGTAAGGGACATAGCCGGAGACCTTTATTGGATGCCCGTGGTCTTCGGGCTCTCAGACGACACTGCATCACTCATCGGCATGATTGTGTCAATGACATTACTAAATGGGCCCAGGAATACTTTCAGAAACCACTGTCGGTAAACACAATCCGCCGTGCCATCAGCAGATGCCAACTAAAGCTCTATCATGCAAAAAGGAAGCCATATGTGAACATGGTCCAGAAGCGCCGTCGTGTCCTGTGGGCCAAGGCTCATTTAAAATGGACTATTTCAAAGTGGAATAGTGTTTTATGGTCAGACGAGTCCAAATTTGACATTCTTGTTGGAAATCACGGATGCCGTGTCCTCCGGGCTAAAGAGGAGGGAGACCTTCCAGCATGTTATCAGCGTTCAGTTCAAAAGCCAGCATCTCTGATGGTATGGGGGTGCATAAGTGGATACGGTATGGGCAGCTTGCATGTTTTGGAAGGCTCTGTGAATGCTGAAAGGTATATAAAGGTTTTAGAGCAACATATGGCCTGCCTGCAGTCCAGATCTTTCACCTATAGAGAACATTTGGCGCATCATTAAACGAAAAATACGTCAAAGACGACCACGAACTCTTCAGCAGCTGGAAATGTATATAAGGCAAGAATGGGACCAAATTCCAACAGCAAAACTCCAGCAACTCAAAGCCTTAATGCCCAGACGTCTTCAAACTGTTTTGAAAAGAAAAGGAGATGCTACACCATGGTAAACATGCCCCGTCCCAACTATTTTGAGACCTGTAGCAGAAATCAAAATTGAAATGAGCTCATTTTGTGCATAAAATTGTAAACTTTCTCAGTTTAAACATTTGCTATGTTATCTATGTTCTATTGTGAATAAAATATTGGCTCATGTGATTTGAAAGTCTTTTAGTTTACATTTTATTAAAATTTAAAAAACGTCCCAACTTCCTTCTTTAGGAAGTAAATTCCTATGAACAACAAATGGCAAACAGAGATTTAAACACCATGAACAAATCAATGAAATCAGTCTAAATGTTAGGAGAAGAAACATGCTTCCAAATCAATGGGACCATATTGTTTATACTCACTGCAGAACAAGCCATTCAAGAATGACCCATGTTTTTAATATTAGTAGAATATCCACCAACATGATATTTTCTACAATACCCTTTATCCACTAAACATGTTTTATTAGGTTGTGCTTGATTTGATTTCTTTTGATTATCTTGATTTCAAAAGTGTGGATTTAAGGAACAAAATGTAGTAAAACTTTAAAACTGGTTGAATAATACAACATTTGTAACAAATAGTAGGCTATACAAGGTTTTTATTTTGCATATGATTTGTTTAACTATTACACTGATAAAGTACACATCTACCATCCCTGGCATCAGATAGAAAACCAAAAGTTAATTCTGAGAATGTTTACCTATATCTTCATGTATTTGTGCAATAGTGGCCTCATATATAGCTTGAGAAAATGTTAAGTCTCCCCCATTAAAAAAAATAACTTAACAAATAGTTGTTACTTCATAAGAGTCTTTATATCATTCATTTCTCACCTTACAGTTTTACAATACAGTGAGCAAGTTTGTGCCACCATATGCTACACAACTTCAAACGACATACTGTACTTATCAAATTACATACTTTTAATAGCAAAACAGAGGAATATGAGAAAATATTTAACTGCTGCTGGCCCATTTACTTGTAGCGTATTCTAACGATAGGCTAACGTTACCTCTGGCAAATCAGTGGCAGTAATCATTGAGTACACATTTAAAACAGAAAACAATAACATTTTGTGCACAAACGAACAATTATATTCTATGTTTGCTTATCTTCATTTGAAGCTGAAATGTAATTAACCTACCTTGTTGAACAGTTTTTGTGATCCGGTGAAAACGCACAAATATTTTCAGAATCGCTTTAAAGGTACAGGTTTGTAGGACCTGCCACTACAGGGCACACTACCAAAACAATAACAATCACGTGGAATGATGGGATTTGTTGTCTTCTACTCTTCGTCTCTGTCCCGCCAAAATAATAAAAGAGCAAAAATTAAAGAGCTCTGGAATGTTTAGCCGCGCCTCTGTGAGGTTCTGAAGGCATTGCCCCTGGCAACCGATAGCTTCTCCCACCGTCATGGCCGACCGGCTCAGACCCCGCCCAAATCAAACCAAATCGGCACGTGACTCCTCACTCTCAATTCGTTCCTGCATGGCAGATTAACAACACAAGATGGCCATAACACACCCGCGGCGATCTTAAAGAGGAAAACACAAGGGATTCATCCCTGTGTCCGTGCTCCACCTCGGATCTCCAATACAGTTCAAGATTTAAACTTTTAAATTGTCGATCAAATCACTCTCTTACAGCAAACGCGTCTCTCACATTCACGTCTCTCTCTCAAACTCCCGCAGTCTCTCAAATCTCCCCTCTCCTCTCTCTCAAACAACCACTCAAATGACATCTTCTTCTTCTCTGACATTTTATGGCGGTTGGCATTTACCGCCACCTACTAGGATGGAGTGTGGAGCATTGACGTTAAAGGGTTAGTTCACCCAATAATCAAAATTATGTCTTTAATAACTCACCCTCATGTCGTTCCAAACCTGTAAGACCTCCGTTTATCTTTGGAACACAGTTTAAGATATTTTAGATTTAGTCCGAGAGCTCTCAGTCCCTCCATTGAAAGTGTGTTTGTAAGGACCTCAAATAATTATTTAATTTGTTTCATGTCTGTGTTTATTGTAGATATTTGTTACTAATATAATGTAAAGGATAAATGTTGAAAGTTTCAGAAATGATGTATACTGTTGGGGGCGCTGTGAGAAGAAAAGAGTAGTGGGTAAAGAAGGAGAAAGAAGAAGGAGAGTTAACACGTTTTGTTAATGTTAAAACTTTCAGCCCCAGAATCTGTCACAGAAAACAAAAGAGAAAAACAACCGGGGCAAATAAATCTATCAGAAAAGAAAAGCCATTGTTATTGTCCAAGGGGAACAAAGTAAAGAGGCCGCACTATGCATATAAAACGTTTATTTTATTTATATGCATAGTGCGGCCTCTTTACTTTGTTTCATATGTGTTATATAAGGCCAGCACTCTGAAAATCTAAAAAAACATAGTGAAGCCTGCTCCCAACCTTATCACTTATTGTCCAAGGGGGCAACATAAAATTGGTGTTTCTGCTCGGTTTGTGATGGATTTCGGGAGGAAGAGAGCAGCAAGTGCAGAGCGGCCATCGAGTGATGAAACGAGCCGCGAGAGCAGTGCGAGCTGAGAACGAGCTGCGAATCACGGGGAGAGTGGGCTTTGAAATGGCGGAAAAACAACTGCAAACGTGAGTTAATCTGTTCATGGAGTGGCCATAATGTTGCCTGTGTGGGAAGCTACGCTGGATGAAATAGAGGGTAAATTGCTCGAGTTATCTGCTTTGCAACTGAGAGATTTGTGTGAAATGTTAATGCTAAATGTGAGGGAGGATGAGACACACACGCCTCGCACGCTGAGGAGACGTATTCTGCAGTATTTAGAGGGAGATGATGTTGTTTCACTTGAAGATGAAGGACTATGTTATTAGATACAAAGGGAAAATTGACAGTTTGATAAATGTTGACAAAGAGAAAACCCAGAGATCATCCAGTGCAGAAAATGAGGCAACCAACGAGGGGCAGCGAAAAGTTGACCTGGAGCAACATTCTGTGGGCGTTAGTGGAATTGCATCAGAAAAGCCTGTGATAATCACTGCAACAGAATCAGTACGTGCCAGAACAGACCGAAAAATGCCAAATTCATCAGTTTCAGGAGAAAATGTCACACTAGTGCATCCAGTGTACAAAAAAGAACTCAAAATAATTGGACAAATTGGTGAACCTGGCCAGAGACACAAATTAAACTTTACCAGCCTGGACAGACAGATTCACAGGGCATGCAAAAGGGGTTATGATGAGGGAGAAATTGTTGAGGCAGTCATTCAAGCCATCATCCCAGGTGTCAATTTGAGAAGTTATCTGGAGAGTAGAACAGACTTAACATTGCCTGTCCTTAAACAAATTCTCAGAGCACATTTTATAGAAAAGAATCAAACTGAATTGTATCACTCACTCACACGTGCAGTTCAAGAACCCAAGGAAATGCCTATCCAGTTCTTAGTTCGAGCCATGGATCTCAGATAGAGGGTTTTGTCAGCATCTGAAAATGTAAAGACAGGATTAAGATATAATTATGAACTAATCCAGAATCAGTTTCTGCAGACAGTTATGACTGGCCTTCATGATGACAGCATACGCACAGATCTAAAACCCTACTTGGAAAGCCCATGCGTAGAAGATGAAATGCTTCTGGAGAAAATGAACATGTCATATAGCCTGGAGCTTGAACGAAAATCAAAGTTCTCAAACACTTGACCAAAAATAGCCAAGGTGGCCACAGTGATACACAGTGATTGCCTAACATCCTGATGATAAAGCTTGATGCACCAGACAAAGTGATTTGTGAAGCAATCCAGAGCCTTACGTCTCAAGTAGCAAGCCTTGCTCAAACCTCACGGCCTCAGACAATCAGAAGTAACCAGAGATTCACTCAAAAATCAATTTCCACCTGTTCGAGCAAGCAACAGGCGCTGTACCCAATGTGAGCAGTCCAACCCAGAGGGAAGATGTGAACACTGCTACAAGTGTGGGAGCAGTGAGCACTGGGCAGCGGGTTGTCGGAAACGAACTGTAACCAATGTGACGTCAAGCAAGATTGAGATTACATCAGACATCATTGAAAGCTTACCAAGAGCTTGCTTATCTGAAGCACCAAGGTCTAACAAACAGGAGAAAACAGCCAGTTTGGTGGGACGCAAATGCTTGGTGAAATGTTCTCTTGGAGGTGTTAATACATCAGTGCTTTGGGACACGGGGTCACAGGTTTCAATCGTGGGCTCGGAGTGGAAGAAGAGACATCTCCCTGACATAGAGGTGAGACCAGTGAGAGAGCTACTTGAGGAGGGAGAACTCAACCTGACAGCGGCAAATGGGATGAGCATACCATATGAAGGCTGGATGGAAGTGGAGTTTTGTCTGTCTGGAAACACTGAGACTGAAGGAGGGGGCACATACCTGCTGGCACCAATTCTCATTGCATCCAGTAAATTGGAGAAACCCATAATCGGCTTTAATGTGTTTGAGGAATTGGTCCAAGCTAACGCAGCCCAGCAGATTCCTTTTGTGAAAACACTGAGTTCTTCTCTGGAAGTTAGCCCTAGGAAAGCAAAAGCCATTCTGTCACTGCTGAAGAAACGCAAAAACAGCAGCAGCTGTCATATTGCAAGACTGGGACGAAAATCCATCATTCTTCCAAGGTGCGCGAGAGTGAACGTCAGCTGTGACAAACTGAATAGGACGGTTACTCTTGGAATACACGTGATGCTGGTGCCCAATTCAGAAGTACCCTGGCCGGCAGGTATAAAGGTAAACAAACAGCTTATTCAGATGCCTCAAAATGATAATGACAACATCACAGTGATGGTGGAAAATACCACGGAAGAAGAGGTGACACTTACAGCACAGACTGTCCTGGGGTGGCTGCATACAGTGGGTGCCATCCATCAGCTGGAAGTGAAACCACCGCCTCCGTCTGAATCCCAATGTCAGGTATCACAATGTGACAATGACTCAACTCCAGAGACTCCGATCAGGGTTCAGGAGAGTGAAGGATGGGACCCTCCAGTGGACCTCAGTCACTTACCTGGGGAACAACAGGAGCGTGTGAGACTGTTAAGAGAGAATAGTGGAGTGTTTGCTAAGGATGACTGGGATACTTGATGTATTCAGGATCTTACAATGGACATTTGTTTGAAAGACAACATCCCTGTTCAAAAGACGTACAATGCAATACCACAACCCCTGTATCAAGAGGTGAAGACCCACATACAGAACTTGCTGAGTCAGGGGTGGATCCAAAAGTCGACATCCTCCTACTCCTATCATCAGGTCTTCATGGGTAAAGACAGTAGGGCATACACGGCATTCATAACACCCTGGGGGCTTTACGAGTGGGTACGGATACCTTTTGGCCTCACAAAGGCACCTCCCGCTTTTCAGTACATGGAAGAGTGTCTAGGAGAGTTAAGGGATGATATCTGTGTTCCCTATCTTGACGACGTGTTAGTCTTCAGCAAGGACTTTGAACAGCACCTAGAGGACTTGAAGAAAGTGCTACAGCGACAGGATCAGTGTGGTATCAAGCTAAGGCCAAGGAAATGTGACCTTTTTAAGCGGGAAGTCTGCTATGTGGACCGCATCATCTCTGAACAGGGGTACAGCATGAACCCCAAAGAAAAAGAGGCTGTGCAAGCACTAAAGGGGGAAACACCTAGCACTGTTCGTGAGGTAAGGAAGCTCATGGGTTTCCTTGGTTACTACAGATCATACATTGCTGACTTTGCCAGAATAGCCAAGCCTTTATATGAACTGTTGACAAAGCCCAGTATGTGAAGGACGAAAGGCTCAGGAAAAAGAGGGAACTCATCCTCGCAAGCACCTCCATCACGGCCAGTAGAGTGGACAGGGCGACATCAGGAAGCACTGGAGAAGCTGATCGCGGAGTTGTCAAACCCACCCATAATGGCATACCCAGACTTTGAAAAGCCATTTGTCCTTGATGTTGATGCGTCAGAAGAAGGGCTAGGAGCCGTACTGTACCAACGACAGGGAGGAAAACTCCGAGTAGTTGGTTATGGGTCTCGGACCCTGACCCCTGCCGAAAGGAACTACAAGCTGCATTCTGGGAAGTTGGAGTTCCTCTGACTCAAATGGACGATCACAAAGCGTTTCCGGGATTTCCTGTTTCATGCACCACATTTCACTGTCTACAGTGATAATAACCCGTTGACATATGTCATGAAAACGGCAAAGCTCAATGCACCGGGGGAACGGTGGGTTTCTGAGCTGGCAGACTATGGTTTCACTTTGAAATATAGACCAGGAACGGCAAATCGAGATGCAGATTTCTTATCATGGAGATCAGTGCCCATTGAAGTCACAGTCAGAGAGTGTACCCAGGAATGTGAGCCAGAAGTGCTGGGATCAATTGGGGAAGTCCTTAAAGCACAACGATGTGCGGAAGTGGACTGGATATCTGCAATCACTTGCAACATAGATGTCTTACCAGAGGAGCTGAAGGGTGGATCAGAGATCTGTCAACGGCTAACACCGCAGGATATCAGGAGTGCCCAGCTGTGTGATCCAGTCATCAGCTGATTACTTGATCTGAAAAAGAAACAATTCAATCTCAAACACAAAAAAAAAAAATTAAGGGAACCGGAAGCTGTTAGACGACTCTTACGAGAATGGCATCCCTACAGATTAATGAGGAAGGTATCCTGCAAAGAAAAATAATGACCAGAACTCAGTTATCCCAGAAATCTTGAAAAGTATGATATACAAGTACTTACATGAACCCATGACCAGGGGAGGGAGTTTGAGAACAGCCTGTTCCAAAAGCTACAGAGTTACTGTGGGATTAGGCATTCACGTACAACTCCCTACCACCCCCAAGCTAACCCGGCAGAGAGGTTTAATAGGACATAAGTGGGGATGTTGAGGACCCTAGAGGAAACAGAGAAGTCGAATTGGGCAGAACACCTGAACAAAGTTGTCCACGCCTATAATTCTACTGTGCACAAGTCAACCGGATTTTCTCCATTCTTCCTCTTTTTTGGTCGAGAGCCAGTTCTTCCAATTTATCTGGTGCTCCCCACAAAGCAAGTTAAGAACACTCAGTCTCACACCGACTACGCTGAAAAGTGGAAAAGGTCTATGCAAGAAGCATACGAGATTGCGAAGAAAAACATGAAGAAGGCTGCTGCAAGGGGGCAAAGTAATTACATTCGGAAAGCATGGAGTTCTGTCCTGGAGCCAGGGGATCATGTGTTAGTGAGGAACCTGTCAGAAAGAGGTGGCCCAGGAAAACTGCGAGCATTCTGGGAAAAGCAAACGTATGTGGTGAAAGAAAGGAGAGGAGATGGCCCGGTGTATGTAGTCCGACTGTTGGATGTGACTGGAAGGGAAAGAGTACTGCACCGGAACCTTCTATTGCCTTGTCCTTACCTGGTTGATGAGCAGAGGACACCTGATGTTCGTCTGGAAAGAAAAGGATGTCAGAGGAACAGTTCAAAACAGGGAGCACAACCACGACTAAATACTCACCATGAAAGCACCGACAGTTCCAACGATGAGGAGGTTGACTTGTGGGTTCCAATGCAGAGAGCAGGAACATATCTTGATCCATGTGCAGCGGAATTTCACCCTGGAAGAGAGGAGAGAAACAGGAAACCTGAAAAGGAAACTGACATTGAAGAAATCGTTGACGAATCTGTAAACATACCCTCCATTGAAAGTGTGTTTGTAAGGACTTCAAATAATTATTTAATTTGTTTCATGTCTGTGTTTATTGTAGATATTTGTTACTAATATAATGTAGAGGATAAATGTTGAAAGTTTCAGAAATTATGTATAGTGTTGGGGGCGCTGTGAGAAGAAAAGAGTAGTGGGTAAAGAAGGAGAAAGAAGAAGGAGAGTTATCACGTTTTGTTCATGTTAAAACTTTCAGCCCCAGAATCTGTCACAGAAAACAAAAGAGAAAAACAATCGGGGCAAATAAATATACCAGAAAAGAAAAGCTGTCGTTGTTATTGTCCAAGGGCAACATCTGCACGGTATACTGTCCATGTCCAGAAAGGTAAAACATCATTAAAGTAGTCCATGTGACATTAGACGGTCAATTTTTTGAAGCATCGAAAATGTATTCATCATTGTGTTCTCTTCTGGGTCTGTTGTGAGATTTCAAAATACTGCAGTTTAGTTATATCCGGTTTGCGAATGAATCATTCGATGTAACCGGATTTTCTTGAACCAGTTCACCAAATCGAACTGAATCGTTATAAACAGTTCGCGTCTCCAATAACCATCAATCCACAAATGACTTAAGCAGTTAACTTTTTAATGTGGCTGACACATAATTTACTCAAACAGTACACTGACTGAACTGCTGTGAAGAGAGAACTGAAGATGAACACCAAGCCGAGCCAGATAACGAACAAAAGATTGACTCGTTCTCGAGTCAAGAACCTTTTCTGTCGGGCGCGTCCGATTCGAGAACCAAGGAGCTGATGATACTGCTCATGCGTGTTTCAGCGTGAAGCAGACTGACACAAAGCTCGTCTGAACCGAACTGGTTGTTTTGGTGATTGATTCTGAACGGATTCTGTGCTAATGTTATGAAAGTGGGTAAACAGAAGGCTTGAATCAAGGGCAATCATCTCCAATGACGTCATTACATCGAGCGCAAAAGAACCGGTGAACCGTTTTCTTCAACTGGTTTATTGAATCAAACTGTCTGAAAGAACCTGTTCGCAGAAAAGAACCGAACTTCCCCACACTACTGGTGATCCGAAACCGGTTCTTGACTCGAGAACGAGTGGCAATGGTGGCCATGTTGATGGCCTCGCAAATGTAAACATACAGCAAGTTGAACGAGAAGAAGCAGAGTTGGGAAAAAGAAAAAAAAGTAAAATTGCGAAAAGGTTTTGGGATTTACAGGGATATGCTAAATAGGGATGTCACGGACTGGTATGTGGACAAAATTGGCACTATTAACGGTTTGGATCCATATGAAATTCCCAACAAAGAGTGGAGCACCGACGACGACTTGCTGCTGCACTTTTGCATTACAGATGTCCTCAGCTGCCTTGATTGTTTTGTAAGCACTTCAGAACAGATTCGAAGCTACAAGTCATTAGAGTCTCATTTGCAGTTCACAAATGGATGGGTTCAGGAGCTGCAGATCATAAAGCCGGCAAACAGTATACAGTAAGGTAAGCTACGCTACACCTATCTGCTAGTATAGTAACCGTTAGTGCTAACAACCATTCACATGTACTTATGTGTTTCAAAAGTGTAGTTAGTAGCTTTTTTTCGGGGTTCTCACGTATTTGACCTCTTTTTCCGCTGTCTTCCTGTTTTAGTATTATCCTGTAAAATATCCTGTTAGCCCTTCCATCAGACCTGTCAGTCTCTGTACTGTTGTCCTGTTGCTACACCCTTGCCATGAACGCTTTTAAAGGAACAAACACCTTTATACACACTATACCGAGATGTATATTTAATTCACATTTTAGCTCAGGATTAGAACTAAAAAACGAATAACTCGAGATAACCCATAAAATGAAGAATTGTTTTCTACTGGGTTACACGTGTAAATATAATTTGCACCTATAAATTTGAAGGGGAAAATCATTGTTTTTGTCATAGGAATTGGAACAGCTGTCAAGAGACAGTTTTCTTTTAAACTAAACACAAAACCATCTTTGATGAGGGTTTCAATGGTGATTTCTTTTTACAAGGATCCTGATCTTTTGCCCTGGCCAAAACAAAACCATAAACGGTAAAAGTAGCATTTCCTTATTTTACAAGAGATCCTGGAAAAGATGGCAAACGTGCACGTTTACTCTCTGAATTCAGCCAGGAGCATTTTAAACAACTAAGAGGATGTCGATCAGGAGGAACTACTACCCTACTACCGCATCAGATTTCTCTCTGAAAGACTTTTGTTTGTGTGTGTATGTTGGGGGATGGGGGGTTGCTATAGTAACGAACGCAACTTTAAAAAGCATCTGATCGATTGTTATGCCCTGCTCATATGCTTGCTCACGAATTACGGTCACGTACACGCTCATAAGAATCTATTCTACTACATAATAATAAAATATAAAATTTGGCATACCGGGCATTTGCCCGGTGGGCCGACGTGCTTTTTGGGCCGATATCTCATACTCATACTTTTCTTTTTTTCTTTTTTTTTTACGGCCCATAAAATTTGTACATCGGCGGCCCATTCGTTTTGTTTTGTTTAATTGGTGGCGCTGGGTTTGTGCTGGTGTAATGCATTGGTCAAAGTCAGTGTTAGTTTTTTTTTCTGACAGACCAGCCCATGAAACACGTAGATCAGCGGCCCATTGGCTCTTTTCTTGATTGACACTGGGCTGGCCCAATCACAACTTTAAACGAGTGAGCGAGTGGCAGCAGTGTCAGTGTGTATCTGTAAAAAAGATGGAGAAGAAACGCAAGGAATGTGTAGATAAATAGCGTGAAAAAATAGAACCAGGCCCTTAAAGCAGACACTGTAAACTGTGTCAAAATATATGTTTTCTGACCTTCATCAGTTCCTGTGGCAGATGATGATAGTGAGGACAGAGGATCAGGAGAGAGATGAGAAAGTGTAGAGCCTGCGGTAAGCATAACTACTTTCAAAACACTTAGGCCATGTCATGAGTGTAGATTATTTCCACATCTGCATAGTTGACGATTACCGCAATTCACTAGAAATTTAATTAGAGGCGTTTGTAAACCATGTTTTCCGCCAAAATAAAAGCTTGATGCAGTTTGCGTCAAAATAAAAGATCATGTGCTTATCTCTTTCAAGTATAGAAATTGGTACAACTAATTAAGAAAGTTTCCTTTATTTTTTGTGCATTTGTTTTACAAAATATGGCTATTACTGTCATTGGATTAATATTATAACTATTATTATGTATAGGTGTAATGTAAATAGACACTGTAACTAAAAGAGGTTTGAATTTTTCTTTGTTTAATTTGCACACTGAATATGGGTTGGAGCTTTTAATTTTGAACTCTCAAAGTGCACCAGATTCATGAATTTAACATTAAAATGCACAAAATTTTCTCACGGGGGGCATGCCCCCGAACCCCCCTAGAAGGACCGAGGACACCACCATAGTTTTAACAAAAATCCTGTAAGAAACACTGGTATTGCTATGCCAGAGCCACTTATAGCTTGTTTTAGGATTCACCGCTGTGGAGTATAGTTCAACTGTATTAATAGATATAAAATTTTGACTTATTTCATCTGTTAACTCTCACTCGTTCCTATACTCACTCTTTACATGGCATTAGTGGTTTTAATGAATAGGAGTTGGTATGCATATAATTAAGGGCGTGCAAAGATGGGTGGTGTTTATGATCATATAGTGGGCCGGTCTGGGAAAAAATGCCCGGGCCGATTTTTTGTCCCAGTCCAGCCCTGATATAGATCATTGGAGCTAACTGACTCTTGCCGTATCCGGTCGGCAAAACAGCAAATTTCAGCGCTGTCTTCTGTTCCTCTTTTAGATAAAAAAAAACCAAGTCCAAATCGTTCATTGTCATTCTATATGATCTTTCAGATTTAGGTCTGGATTTCCATGCTACTATGATGTTGCCAATGCGTCAAAAAATAAAACATTTATCAAACAACAGTGCCCCCCCCCGTTGATGATCCAATGCCCCTCCAGTAGATCTGCTCTGATGCCGACTCTGGTTAAATATATTACACCCTTTCATTATACTGAATTTATAGAATAGAACACCTTTATTGCACAGATGTACTTTGAAATTTAAGTTCTAGTAGCAATACACACTTACAAACAGTTCTAGTGCACATGTAAACAAATACTGTATGCACAGAACTACGAAGTAAAATGTTTACATTATTTTACAGTTACATTGCAATCTGTACAAATAAAACAAATATTAATTTTATTCCTTGTGTTATGTCTAAACCTAGCATCAGCTTATCTACTGCTTTGTGCCGCTCTTCAGTTATCAATTATTGATGTAGTATCAGGGTTGAAGTAACTATACACTTAGTAGGCCTACTGTAAATCCATGGCTTTATCATATCTCGTCTGAATTGGCGACAAGTGAGCAGAATTCTGCAAGTGAAAAATTATATTCAGTAACTAATGATAGGAAAATAACTAATTACTTTAAGATAAATGCACATCTTTTTGCTTTAATGATTTGTATTCTTCCAAATTCTGCCAGCAGAATTTTTTTATTCTTAATTCGCACATAAAATAAATGAATAGCCTAAAGAAGACTGTTGTTTTTGTGAAGAATCAGCATAAAATCAGGGTTTCATCCACATCTTTTTTTATTTTAATTTTGAAATCTGAGAAATGAAATTAATTTACTTCAAACCTGCACTCACCAGAAATTATTCTATCAGTGTCATTTTCTATCACAAATCATTTTTATTAACCATTTAAATCAGAATGTTGTATTATACCTAAATATAAAACCGGTTCCAAAACAATTGTGACGTTGTGAATAAAAACAGAATACAACATAGATGACATATCAAATATTTAAACTGAGAAAAGGTATCAATTTAAGGGAAAAATAAGTTGATTTTAAATTTCATGGCATCAACACATCTCAAAAAAAGTTGGGACAAGGCCATGTTTACCACTGTGTGGCATCCCCTCTTCTTTTTATAACAGTCTGCAAACGTCTGTGGGCTGAAGACAAGTTGGTCAAGTTTAGGAATAGGAATGTTGTCCCATTCTTGTCTAATACAGGCTTTTAGTTGCTCAATTAGGTCTTCCTCTTTATGATGCGTCAAAAAAGATCTGGACTGCAGGCTGGCCATTTCAGTACCCGGATCCTTCTTCTACACAACCATGATGTTGTAATTGATGCAGTATGTGGTCTGGCATTGTCATGTTGGAAAATGCAAGGACTTCCCTGAAAGAGGCGGCATCTGGATGGGAGCATATGTTGCTCTAGAACTTGGATATACCTTTCAGCATTGATGGTGCCTTTCCAGATGTGTAAGCTGCCCCATACCATCAGAGATGCAGACTTCTGAACTGAGCGCTGATAACAACTTGGGTTGTCCTTTTCCTCTTTAGTCCAGATGACATGGCGTCCCAGTTTTCCAAGAAGAACTTCAAATTTTGATTCATCTGACCACAGAACAGTTTTCCACTTTGCCACAGTCCATTTTAAATGAGCCTTGGGCCTGAGAAAATGCCTGCGATTCTGGATCATGTTTAGATATGGCTTCTTTTTTTGACCTATAGAGTTTAAGGCGGCAGCGGCGAAAGGTACGGTGTATTGTGTTCACCGACAATGTTTTCTGGAGGTATTCCTGAGCTCATTTTGTGATTTCCATTACAGTAGCATTCCTGTATGTGATGCAGAGCCGTCTAAGGGCCCGAAGATCACAGGCATCCAGTCTGGTTTTCAATTCAATTCAATTCAATTCAAGTTTATTTGTATAGCGCTTTTTACAATACAAATCGTTACAAAGCAACTTTACAGAAAATTATGTTTCTACAATATTTAGTAGTAGCTAGTAGTTTGTGCACGTTTGACAGGATTTTAGAAAAATAAAAATAATAATAATAATAATACAAGACGTAGTCAGCTAGATGATGAACTATCAATATTATTAATTAATAGTAATTATAGGATGCAGTCACACATGTAGCAATAATTGTTAGTTCTGTTTGTTGATTCAAGGTTAGGATCATCTGGGGTCCTCTGAGGGTCAGCATCATCTCTTCTCAGGTGTTCTGGATCCAGACTGGAGCTTGTGTAAATCCTAGTACATCCCGTGGCAAAACATAGAAACAAAATAGAGACATCGTTAGCATAGCTGCTCATGAAAGCATGAACTAGCTTTTCTGCATCAGAAACAGATAACATGTTTCGTAGCTTGGCAATGTTTCTAAGATGGAAGAATGCGGTTTTTGTAACATTGGAAATATGATTTTCAAAAGACAAATTGCTGTCCAATATAACACCCAGATTTCTGACTGTAGAGGAAGTAACAGTACATCCGTCTAGTTGCAGATTGTAATCTACAAGATTCTGTGTGGTGTTTTTTGGTCCAATAATTAATATCTCTGTCTTATCCGAATTTAATTGGAGAAAATTATTTGTCATCCAATCTTTTACATTTTTAACACACTCTGTTAGCTTAGATAATTGGGAAGTTTCATCTGGTCTCGTTGAAATATATAGCTGAGTATCATCAGCATAACAGTGGAAGCTAATTCCGTATTTTCTAATAATATTACCAAGGGGCAACATGTATATTGAAAATAGAAGGGGACCTAGGACGGATCCTTGTGGCACTCCATATTTTACTGATGATAAATGAGATGACACCCCATTTAAGTAAACAAAATGGTAGCGATCGGACAGGTAGGATCTAAACCATCTTAGAGCCTGCCCTTGAATACCTGTATAGTTTTGTAATTGATCTATAAGTATGTCATGATCTATGGTGTCGAACGCAGCACTAAGATCAAGTAAGACTAGAAATGAGATGCAGCCTTGATCTGACGCAAGAAGCAGGTCATTTGTAATTTTAACAAGTGCAGTTTCTGTGCTATGGTGGGGCCTAAAACCTGACTGAAATTCTTCATACAGATCATTTTTATGCAGGAAGGTGCTCAATTGAGCAGACACAACTTTTTCTAAAATTTTAGACATAAATGGAAGATTTGAAATAGGCCTATAATTTGCCAGTACACTAGGATCTAGTTTTGGTTTCTTAATAAGAGGCTTGATAACCGCCAGCTTGAATGGTTTTGGGATGTGACCTAAAGATAACGACGAGTTAATGATATTGAGAAGCGGTTCTTCGGCTACAGGTAACAGCTCTTTTAGTAATTTAGTGGGTACAGGATCTAATAAACATGTTGTTGGTTTAGATACAGTGATAAGTTTATTTAGCTCTTCCTGTCCTATATTTGTAAAGCACTGCAGTTTATCTTTGGGTGCGATGGATGAAACTGAAGTGTTAGACGCTGTAGAATCTACATTCGCTAATGTATTTCTAATGTTATCTATTTTATCAGTGAAGAAATTCATAAAGTCATTACTATTTAACGTTGGTGGAATATTTGAATCAGGTGGCGTCTGGTAATTTGTTAATTTAGCCACTGTGCTAAATAAAAACCTTGGATTGTTTTGGTTATTTTCAATGAGTTTGTGGATATGCTCTGCCCTAGCAGTTTTTAGAGCCTGTCTATACCTGGACATACTGTTTTTCCATGCAATTTTAAAAACTTCCAAGTTAGTTTTTCTCCATTTGCGTTCAAGACTACGAGTTACTTTCTTGAGAGAGTGAGTATTACTGTTATACCATGGCACAGTACGTTTTTCTCTAACCTTTTTCAATTTGATGGGGGCAACAGCTTCTAATGTATTAGAGAAAATAGTGCCCATGTTGTCAGTAATTTCGTCTAATTCATGTGTATTTTTGGGTACAAATAGCAGTTGAGATAGATCAGGCAGGTTATTTGCGAATCTGTCTTTGGTGGCTGGAACAATAGTTCTGCCCAGACGGTAACGCTGAGACATATAGTTAATATCAGTTATACGCAGCATGCACGATACAAGGAAATGGTCTGTAATATCATCACTTTGGGGTACAATATCTATAGCAGTAAGATCGATTCCATGCGATATAATTAGATCTAGTGTATGATTAAAACGATGAGTGGGCCCGGTGACATTTTGCTTGACTCCAAAGGAGTTTATTAGGTCAGTAAACGCAAGTCCTAATGTATCATTTGCATTATCAACGTGAATATTAAAATCTCCCATGATTAGCGCCTTATCAACTGTAACTAGAAGGTCTGAGAGGAAATCTGCAAATTCTTTTAGGAATTCTGTATACGGCCCTGGTGGTCTATACACAGTAGCCAGAGCAAGAGATACATTAGACTTCTTTTGCATGTCTGACAGTGTAACATTTAGCAGAAGTATTTCAAAAGAGTGAAACCTGTATCCTGTTTTCTGGGTAACATTGAGAATATCACTATATATTGTTGCAACACCTCCTCCACGACCAGTCTGACGGGGCTCATGCTTATAACAGTAGTTTGGTGGAGTAGACTCATTTAGACCAAAATAATCATTTGGTTTTAGCCAGGTTTCAGTCAAGCAGAGTACATCAAAACTATTTTCTGTGATCATTTCATTTACAATAACTGCTTTGGGTGTGCTCACAGTGATCTAATATTTATGAGCCCAAACTTTAAAAATTGTTTTTGTTCATTTACTTTACATTTTTCTGGTTTAATTACGATAAGATTTTTTCTAGATCTTACATTATATTTTGACCTCACTATTCGGGGAACAGACACAGTCTTAATAGTTTTTACAGCACAAGTACTTTTATCATTTAAGCGAGTGGAACAAAACTCATCATAATAGTTATTAGAGAATTGTCTTACTAGTCACATGGAGCGAAGTGTCCTGGAGATGTTGTCAGAGAGCAGCTCCGCTCCGATTCTGCTGGGGTGTAATCCATCAGCGCGAAACAGCCTAGGACGCTCCCAGAAAAGATTCCAGTTATTAACAAATAGCAGTTTCTGTTCTTTACACCATGACAACAGCCATTCATTTAAAGCAAAAAGTCTACTGAACCTTTCGTGTCCTCGTCGATACGTGGGCAGTGGTCCTGACACGACGATCGTCGCCGCGGGCGTCGTGCTGCGAACCGTCTCGATCAGGCTGCTGAAGTCCCTCTTCAGCGTCTCCGTCTGCCGCAGCTTGGTGTCGTTAACCCCGGGGTGAAGCACGACCGCTCTGGGGCTCTCGTCGACCTTCAGGATCGCGGGTATCTGCGCAGAAACATCGAGAACACGAGCACCAGGCAAACAATGAGTGTGCACTTTACCTTCGGCTAACGTAGCACTTACGTGTCGGACGATGGAGTCTCCGATGATCACAGCGTCGCGTCCTGTCTCGCGGAGGGGAGCGAAGCGGTTCCGGATGGAGATGCCGAAGGCAGGAGGGGGAGAAGTCGTCGCCCGGGACCCGGCTCGCGTCCTCCGCTGTGGATGCACCCAGGGTCCGTGGTGTCCCGGCGTCGCAGTGAAGGACATCTGGGAAGATCGCGTCCTGGGTGCACCGGGCCTGTGCAGAGAAACACACGGAGTAGACGTGGTGGGACTGTTAGCAGATCGCTGTATACTTACCCCGGACTTGTGAGCGTCAGCCCGGGATGATTCCAGCGCGGTTCTCCGCTCTCTCAGCTGGGCCTGCCTCACCTCCAGGTCGCGAATCTGCTTTCCCACGGCCTCGAGCTCGAGCTGCACAGAGTGGAGACATTCATCCGCCATTAAAGCAAGTAACAGTGAGTACAGCAGTGGTAATGTGTGTGAATAGAGTATTAGCAATGTTAGCGCAGTTAGCTGCAACCACGCCGCTGATGCTAACGGGCTAAAAGCTAATAGCGGACCCGGGAGATCAAAATAAAACTAGTGATAGCGAGGCGCTCTGATTGTTTTTGTTGTAGAATACAATAGAGGATATATTCACACGTTATATAAACGGAAACGATGATGTATAAAATAGATTTTTGAGTTAAAAATAGTCAATGAAAAGAATATAGTGACGGAGCTCAAACGCAGTACAGCCGCCAACAACCCTTGTTGTTTTCTGGCCTTGACCCTTATACACAGAAATTATTCCAGATTCTCTGAATCTTTGGATGATATTATGCACTGTAGATGATGATAACTTCAAACTCTTTGCAATTTTTCACTGGGAAACTTCTTTCTGATATTACTCCACTATTTTTCACCGCAGCATTGGGGGAACTGGTGATCCTCTGCCCATCTTGACTTCTGAGAGACACTGAGAGGCTCTTTTTATAGCCAATCATGTTGCCAATTGACCTAATAAGTTGCAAATTGGTCCATTTAACTTTTCCGGCCTCTTATTTCTACCTGTCCCAACCTTTTTGGAATGTGTAGCTCTCATGAAATCCAAAATGAGCTAATATTGGGCATGACATTTCAAAATGTCTTACTTTCAACATATATTATCTATATTCTACTGTGAATAAAATATAAGTTTATCAGATTTGTAAATTATTCCATTCCTTTTTTACTCACAATTTGTACAGCGTCCCAAATTTTTGGGAATCGGGTTTGTATTTATGTCATCCTTAATGTTAAATTCTTAAATGATAATGTTAAATTGGAATACATGTAATAATTAAATCAGTATTAAAAAGTTGATTTTTGATGTATTAGGCCTGTTTACAGTTTAATGCTGATCAGGCAGCTGTACATGCCTTTACATAGTGAAGTGAAGTGACATTCGGCCAAGTATGGTGACCCATACTCAGAATTTGTGCTCTGCATTTAACCCATCCGAAGTGCACACACACAGAGCAGTGAACACACACACACTGTGTAAATTAGCACACACCCGGAGCAGTGGGCAGCCATTTATGCTGCGGTGCCCAGGGAGCAGTTGGGGGTTCAGTGCCTTGCTCAAGGGCACCTAAGTCGTGGTATTGAGGGTGGAGAGAGAACTGTACATGCACTCCCCCCACATGCACTCCCCCCACCCACAATTCCTGCCGGCCCGGGACTCGAACTCACAACCTTTCGATTGGGAGTCCGACTCTCTAACCACCAGGCCACGACTTCCAATTGCAATTACAACTGTATAATGAAATGAGATTAATGTTTAATACAACATATTTAACACAGAAATATGTAATGACTAAATGAAATGATAGGCCTACTTTATGATACTTATGAAAGTAATATCGCCACTAGGTGTCGGTAAGTCACTGTGTTAATAAAGAAGCCTTTTATTCAATCTATTCGTCCAAGATTCAGATTCTTTCAGGAATAAATTCAAGTGTCTGTGTTTAATAATTTGTCACTGAATTGTCTATAATAATGGGTCTTTCAAAGACTGATTCAAATCAGGATTCAGGAATGATACATCACTCTATAGTCTATGCTTACTGTGACTTTGGTTTGATGACGTCAAGAAAATACCCCCCACCCATTCACATCTGAAAACTACTACTTACCTATGTCACACAATGTAACTGTAAAAATAATGTAAATATGTAACTTCACATAATTCTGTACATATGTGCTTACATGTTTGCATTTAAATAAAGAGAACTCTTGACCATCTACCTCGTTTTGATTGCTTTTATTGATCTCATTAGTAATAAAATAATCTGCTAATATAAATGTTTTAATTAATGATCACTTAAAATGCCCCACATACCAAAACAAGTGGTTAGCGTGATTTCAAAGGACATTTAAACCATCTCTGATTTTTATTATAGCGTGTTGTATTGTTATTGGACATACTCAGTGTTGGGGAGTAACTAGTTACATGTAACGGCGTTACGTAATTTAATTACAAAATAAATGTAACAGTAATCAGTTACAGTTACTAAGAAAAAATGAGTAATTAAATTACAGTTACTTATGAAAATTGTAACGATTACAAAGAGGATTACATTTGAATATTTACACACATCCACATACAGCTTATTTCTTTCCCAAATTGCACTAAGACATATGGCCCATAATCTCCGAGACGCGGAAAACACATTCGTAGAATCCAGTCATAAAAATGGAATTCAGCCTATAACGCGGACGCAATATGCCACATTTTGGACGAATAAATCAAAAGTAGGTCAGTACACTTGAATCAAAACCCGATTTGGACTGATGTCTGTGAATATTAAGCCGCAAAAAGACTGAATATGAATCCTGCACGTTCTGCGTGTCTGTGGAAATCAGGCGCTGACTGGACATCGGGAGAACCGGGACTATTCCCGGTGGCCTGGCAGACGATTTGGCCTTCTACTTTAATATTGTTATTGTATAATTGCAGGCCGAATATACTAAAGCGATTATTTCCGAATCCGCCATTCGATAATTAAATCTCTAATAAATCATGAATCGGTTAGTCGTGAATGGCAATGGTTGGGCTCGCGCGCTCTCCGCGCCTCCGCCGAACGGTTTGGATCAGACTCCGAGTAATCAATGCGAGAGAGAGAGACCGGAGTGAACTGTGTAAGCGCACAGCTGGAGCAGAGAAGCGACACTTCTGTTCAGGGTTTCAGGTGCAGGTCAGTTTCATCTGTAAAGATGCTATTGTAGTTTTGTCTTCGTTTACTTAGTCAAGCAGCAGCAGCACATTGCTCGCAATCACTCAAAATACTGTATAAACGACGTCATTATTATCTTTTATAATGTTACAGTAGTAAGTTAGCAGACAAATCATCATATTTTATCATAGGTTTAGGGGGAGCTAGTGGATACAAAAACACAACCCTTAGGAAAATTAATGTAGCCTATGGTATGGCACTAAAATGGTTTAACTATGGAATTTGTAGTAAAAATAAATACAAGTGGTAATTAATTTGCCAAAAAAACAAAATTGCACTTACAAAACATGGTAAAAGTCAAATAAAAATCTTCAGTATTAAAGTTATGAGAGAGATGGATGGATAATGGAAGTGAAGGTGCAGTTCAAGGAGAGAACTCTTAACTACGTTGCAAAGTCCCCCAACCTAAGGATTCAAATCTTTTTCATGTCAGGTCCAAAAAAAAAAATAGGGTTGTCCATGTTTCAGAATGGGTTGTGGGTGTATGAGTGTGAGATTTCCCAGCCTATTTTTTTTCCCAGTCCGCCCCTCATGGAAATTAATCTCTAGAACAGTCACTTCATGAGCATTTTTTACTTATTTTGAGAAACTATCATCATATCATATACAAAGAGACAGCAGTGTTTCAGAAAGACACCAATGTTTCAGGAGTTTAGTACACAAAATAGGACACATGCTTATTAGATAACCGTATTTGAGTTGATGTAAATGCTTTTATTTTTTTATTAACTATTTTTCCCCAAACCATTGTTAGATGCAGTTAGATGCCTGTAGTTATGCAAAGATTTGGTTTCAAAAACAGTATCTATAAACTGTTTCTTTTGATTTTAAATCTGCATTGAACTTCAGATCAATCTCTAAGTAAAAGGCACTACTAAAGTCTGATTGTGTGGTGGATGTGTTCAAATGTGATCATCTTAATTCAGGTGATGAAGGATGGTGAAAGTCTGACAGTATTGAGCACTACTCTAAGGTTAACCCTGCATGGTGTAAAATGGTTGAAGATGATTAACAGTTGCAAATTAACATTCATTAGAAATTTATAAAAGTAATCAAAATGTACTCAAAAGTAATTAGTTACATTACTTTATTAAAGTAATTAAAAAAGTTACACTACTATTACATTTTAAATAGGGTAACTTGTAATCTGTAACCTATTACATTTCCAAAGTAACCTTCCCAACACTGGACATACTGTAACTATGCCTGTGATCGTTAAAAAAAACGTGTTCTTTATCCCCGCGATGAATACGCGGAAGTGAGCGCATTTTCCTTTGAAACTATCCACTGCACATGCGCAAACCCTTACGAAAATTAACCATGGTTTTACTACAAATAAAACAAAAAAAACATGGTTACTATAGTTAAACCATGGTACTCACAAATTAACCATGGTTTTGCTATATTAACCATGGTTTAACCATGGTATTTGTAGTAAATCTGTGGTTATACAAATGGTAGTCAACACGCCAAAAAACCATGGGTTACTACAGTTTTACTATAATAAAACCATGGTTATTTTTAAGCAAGCAGGACGGCACCGTGGGAAATAGTTAGACCTACTACAACAAATAAAGAAAAATTGAGAAAACGTAGATCCATTATTTCGTTTTAGTTTCCTTGTTTATTATATTTCCCGTTTCGAGCTGAAAGCAATGAAACAAACGTCAGTTTTTCATATTTGGTTCATACAGAATAACAGAAAAACAAAATATTGATTCGTTATTTCGTTTTTGGTTTGCCAGATTAAATGGAATAATTGAATGATCGGATGATACACGGACCATTAACACGTGCTATATGCTATATGCTGAACTGAGTAACAGCACCATTTTTGGTCTGAGTTGTTCTTTTTCTGTATTTCAATTATACAAAAATATGCAAAATGATGGTTACTTAAGATTATAGTTTCTCTATTTATGTGAAGTGATGAGAACGGAGACATTTTATTTCTTTAATGTTCGTTTTATTTTGAATTTTATTCCACTATATGTTCACGATAGCTCTGTAAAAATGTAAATATCAGCAGACTCTCACATCTCTCACTGCTGATTTCTGAGCAACGTTGATGCTTTGATGTAGCCTACACTAACCAGCTTTTGGTCGTGTTTGTCCCAGTTTTGTCTGTCCCATGCCCAGTAAAGCAAGATTTGAGTAACCATCCACCTGCTCTCATTGTGATTTCATCCACACACACACAAACAGTCACACATGTATGATAATAAACTAATGTTCAGTTCTTCTGCCTTATGTTCATAGAGGCAAATATAATAACTTTAAATGTATGTGTATTTAATTAAGAGATTTTCAGTGAATTGTTTCTGTGTTGGTGTTAAATCTATACTGTATTTAATCTGCATGATGTATTGATATATTCTGTCTACTGTGCCTTTACTTTAAATCCTTTCCTGTAATAAGAAAGATACAAACCGCAAATTTGGTGTAAAACTGTAATGTGTGTTTGTGTCTTTTCATAACTGTAGAAAATAATTATTAAATATGTTTATGACAATAATCAGTATAGACCTAAAACCTACATAAGATTTATAATCACACACACACATTTTATATATATATATATATATATATATATATATATATATATATATATATATATATATATATATATATATATTAGGGGTGTAACGGTTCACAAAATTCACGGTTCAGTTCGATACACCGGTGTCAAGGTTCGGTTCGGTACGTTTTAGATACAGCAAAAAGAAAAAATTGCCAGATAAATTTCCTTGATTTTTAAAAAGTGTTTTATTTATTAAAACTAACAAAGTATGTTTTTTTTTACATTGAACAATGATGGAGCTATTCTTTACCCATCTTCTATAGTGTTTTCTTAGCAGCATACTGTATAAAACAAAAACAGCTCCTTATAAAAAAATGAAAATGTTATATTATTGTAGTAGTTATGAACAAATACAAAGATGTAACTTTTTATATGGAACTCTATAACTCTTTATATTGAGTGTGTTTTTACTCAATTGGTTCCCTATAGGGCTTATGTTTTTTGGAACAAAGCAGGAATTACGGTCTGTCTGAAATGGGCTCGTGAAGGAATATTGTAACGGGGCTCAATTACATTAAGCATGTTCTTAAAACCTACGTTTTCCACTACAGAGTGGGCCTTTCACACAGGATATATTAGGGGTGTAACGATACGCGTATTCGTATTGAACCGTTCGGTACGAGGCTTTCGGTTCGGTACGCGGTACGCATTATGGACCGAACGGTTCGTTGGACTAATTAATTATATTTGGGAAAAAAAAAAATTGTGAAATATAATGATATGCGTTCAACAAGGTAGCCCAATAACCCAAACGACGTAACAGGCAATGCCCCTGACACCCCCGAAGAAGAAAAAAACACCAACTTATAAATTTATGTTAGGCTACTCAGTCAGGTGCTCGCTCACTCAGTACGCGCTGAAGGCTCGTTGCAAAATGGCCAATGCGTTTAACAGACCAGAAATAGAAGATCCTCCAATAACCAACAGGTCTGGTGTTTGGGTGCACTTTGGATTCCCTGTAAGTGAGCGAGTGCCTTTATGGGCCTTTCACACAGGACGCGGTATGCGAGGTGCTGCGCTATAAAACCCATTCATCTCAATGGCTTGCTCCGCGCAAGGACGTTTTGTTGCTGCGTCGACCAAAAGCGCAAGCGCAGCGGTGTGCATCATTTGCGTGCTCGCGCGCACGCCGCGGTCAAAGTTCAAAATAGTTCAACCTAAAAAGTGAAAATGAAAGTAGACTATGAAGCAGGTTCCTGGTGTGAAAGGCAAATCTCAGCTATTTTTCTTTTTCTTTGTGTAATTTGTACATTTTTACAGGGAAAAACAAAGTAGCAGAATTTAGAATATTCATAAGTCATATCTAAGCAGACTACTGCAGTAAATTACTTCTAAGTGAATTCTGAAGATGAGGTAGAAGAAAAGGTAAGTAGGCTATAACTTCATGCTAAAGTACAAAACGTTTTATTTATCGTTCAAAAACATGAAGTCATGACCTCAGTATGAAGTTTAATTCTCTATGGATTTCAGTAGATTGTGTTTACGCCATTGGTGTGGCTGTTTTATCAGTCATAGATGAAAACTGTTTTAAATAGGCTACTAGGCTAACACCAGACGACACGGGAGGATCGGATCAGAAAACCATCGCACACGATACTGCAGAAGATAAAGCAGTTTGAATGTAGGTTATATTTATGGCTACATACAGGGAAGAGTGGGGTTGAAAGTAACGTGGGACGAAATTAACAAAGCGATTTTCTCAGAGCTTCTTCTGCATTTGCTTTCCATGCTATCAGGGCCGGCCCTGACCAATTTGCTGCCCTAGGCAAGATTTTACTTGGCGCCCCATGCATCACAGCCCATTTCACCCTGTCATTGTGTTCATGATATAAGTATATATATATATATATATATATATATATATATACACACACACACACACACACACGCACATTACAGCAGAACTGTTTCCAACACTCATAATAAATCATCATATTAGAATGATTTCTAAAGGATCATGTGATAGACCGGATGTCACATGTGACACTGAAGAAATGAGTAATGATGCTGAAAATTCAGCTTTGCATCACAGAAATAAATGATAACTTAAAGTATAATAAATTGAAAACAAATTATTAAGTTGGCTTGAGAAAGCCAACTTACTGAAATCCTATTTAATTAAACTTATTATTATTATTATTAAACTTATTATTATTCTTCTTATTTTTCTGGCCGCAAAAATTTTGGACACTAACTCCTAGACCGTTCAAGCTACATACTCCAAACTCGGGTCAGACCTTCATACTGTTCTGACTCGGTGTGCTATATCTTTTCAGACTGGTTTGAGTTACGGTTTTCTTAAAAATTAATATTAAAAATCATAAAAATGCCCATAGACTTTCATTGAAAGGATGTTCAGATGACCCAAGCTCCAAATCCCATTAGACTCAATCAAGCTTTGATGCTAATCAATTTAAACTCATTCAAACTCGTCTAATCTATCTATCTATCTATCTATCTATCTATCTGACTATTTCTATCTATCTATCAATCAATCTATCAATCTGACTATTTCTATCTATCTATCTATCTATCTATCCTAATAATATGCTAATCATGCTAAAATCAAGCTAGCAACGTGCTAGTCGCATGCTAGTCATGCTAGAAACATGCTAGCAACATGCTAATCATGCTATAAACATGCTAGCAAAATGCTAATTTTGCTAGAAACATGTTAGCAACATGCTAATCATACTAAAATCATGCTAGCAACATGCAAACAACATGCTAGTCGCATGCTAATCATGCTAGAAACATGCTAGCAACATGCTGATCATGCTAAAATCATGCTAGCGACATGCTAGCAACATGCTAATCATACTAAAATCATGCTAGCAACATGCTAGAAACATGCTAGTCGCATGCTAATCATGCTAGCAACAGGCTAGCAACATGCGAATCAGGCTAGGGACATGCTAGCAAACATGCTAATAATGCTAAAATCATGCTAGCAACATGCTAATCATGCTAAAATCATGCTAGCGACATGCTAGCAACATGCTAATCATGCTAGGGACATGCTAGCAACATGCTAATCATACTAAAATCATGCTAGCAACATGCTAGAAACATGCTAGTCGCATGCTTATCATGCTAGCAACATGCTAATCATGCTAAAATCATGCTAGCAACATGCTAGTCGCATGCTAGTCATGCTAGCAACATGCTAGCAACATGCTAATCATGTTAGAAACATGCTAGCATCATGCTAATCATACTAAAATCATTCTAGCAACATGCTAGTCGCATGCTAGCAACATGCTAATCATTCTAGCAACATGCTAGTCGCATGCTAATCATGCTAGAAACATGCTTACAACATGCTAGTCGCGTGCTAGTCATGCTAAAAACATGCTAGCAACATGCTAGTCGCATGCTAATCATGCTAGAAACATGTTAACAACATGCTAGCAATATGTTAATCATACTAGAAACATGGTAGCGACATGTTAGCGACATGCTAGTCAAATGCTAATCATGCTAGAAACATGCTAGCATCATGCTTATCATGCTAAAATCATGCTAGGAACATGCTAGCATCATGCTAGCATCATGCTAATTATGCTAAAATCATGCTAGGAACATGCTAGTCACATGCTATAAACATGCTAATCATGCTAAAATCATGTTAGCAACATACTAGTCGCATGCTATTCATGTTAGAAACATGATAACAACATGCTAATCATGCTTACAACATGCTAGTCGCATGCTAGTCATGCTAGAAAAATGCTAGCAACATGCTAATCATGTTAGATACATGCTATCGACATGCTAGCAAACATTCTAATCATGCTAGAAAAATGCTAGCTACATGCTTATAATGGTAAAATCATGCTAGCAACATGCTAGTCGCATGCTAGTCATGCTAGCAACATGCTATCAACATGCTAATCATGCTAGTCGCATGCTAGTCATGTTAGAAACATGTTAACAACATGCTAATCATTCTAAAATCATGCTACCAACATGCTTATCGCATGCTAATCATGCTAGAAACATGCTAACAACATGCTAATTATGCTAGAGACATGATAGCGACATGCTAGCAACATGCTAATCATGCTATAAACATTCTAGCAACATGCTAATCATGCTAGTCGAATGCTAATCATGCTAGAAACATGCTAGCAACATGCTAATCATGCTAGAGACATGCTAGCGACATGCTAATAATGCTAGAAACATGCTAACAACATGCTAGCCGCATGCTACTCATGCTAGATACATGCTAGCAACATGATATTCATGCTAACAACATGTTAAAAACTTGCTAATCATGCTAGAAACATGCTAGCAACATGTTAGTAGCATGTTAATCATGTTATAAACATGCTAGAAACATGGTAGCTACATGCTAGTCAAGCTAACAACATGCTATTCGCATGCTAGTCATGCTAGATACATGCTAGCAACATGATAATCATGCTAACAACATGCTAGTAACTTGCTAATCATGCTAACAACATGCTAGTAGCATGTTAATCATGCTATAAACATGCTAGAAACATGGTAGTGACATGCTAGTCATGCTAACAACATGCTATTCGCATGCTAATCATGCTAGAAACATGCTAGCAACATGCTAGTCATGCTAGAAACATGATAATGACATGCTATTAACTTGCTAATCATGGTAGAAAAATGTTAGTCGCATGCATCTTTCTGTCAAACTAATCTATCTATCATTCTTTCTGTCAAACTAATCTATCTATCATTCTTTCTTTTGAACTAATCTATATCATTCTTTCTAACTAATCTATCTGTCATTCTTTCTAACTAATATATCTTTCTTTCTTTCAACTAATCTATCAATCTAACTATAAACTTCTAACTTCTTTAAACTTATTCAAACTTTCTGGTCAGGCTTTCTCAAGCCAACTTAAAGTTTGTCTCAACAAACTTTTTTTTCTAGTTATTCTTCTTCTTCTTCTTCTTATTTTTCTGGCCGCAAAAATTTTGGACACTAACTCCTCCTAGACCATTCAAGCTACATACTCCAAACTCGGGTCAGACCTTCATACTGTTCTGACTCGGTGTGCTATATCTTTTCAGACTGGTTTGAGTTACGGTTTTCTTAACAATTAATATTAAAAATCATAAAAATGCCCATAGACTTTCATTGACAGGATGTTCAGATGACCCAAGCTCCAAATCCAATTAGACTCAATCAAGCTTAGATGCTAATCAATTTAAACTCATTCAAACTCATCTAATCTATCTATCTATCTATCTATTTTCAAACCTTTTCTATCTATCTATTTATCTATCTATCTATCTATCTTCAAACCTTTTCTATCTATCTATCTATCTACAAACCTTTTCTATCTATCTATCTATCTACAAACCTTTTCTATCTATCTATCTATCTATCTATCTATCTATCTATCTATCTATCTATCTATCTTCAAACCTTTTCTATCTATCTATCTATCTATCTATCTTCAAACCTGTTCTATCTATCTATCTATCTATATTCAAACCTTATCTATCTATCTATCTATCTATCTATCTATCTATCTTCAAACCTTTTCTATCTATCTACAAACCTTTTCTATCTATCTATCTATCTATCTAATAATATTTTAATCATGCTAAAATCATGCTAGCAACATGCTAGTCATGCTAGAAACATGCTAGTCGCATGCTAGTCATGCTAGAAACATGCTAGCAACATGCTAATCATGCTAGCAACATGCTAGTCACATGATAATCATGCTAGAAACATGTTAACAACATGCTAGTCGCATGCTAGTCACGCTAGAAACATGCTAGCAACATGCTAATCATGCTAAAATCATGCTAACAACATGCTAATCATGCTAGAAACATGCTTATGCTAGCAACATGCTAATCATGGTAAAATCATGCTAGCAACATGCTAGTCGCATGCTAGTGATGCTGGCAACATGCTATCAACATGCTAATCATGCTAGAAACATGCTAGCAACATGCTTATCATGGTAAAATCATGCTAGCAACATGCTAGTCATGCTAGAAACATGCTAGCAACAGGCTAATCATGGTAAAATCATGCTAGCAACATGCTAGTCGCATGCTAATCATGTTAGAAACATGCTAACAACATGCTAATCATGCTAAAATCATGCTAGCAACATACTAGTCGCATACTAGTCATGCTACCAACATGCTAAAAACATGCTAGCAATATGCTAATCATGTTAGCAACATGCTATTAACATGCTAATCATGGTAAAATCATGCTAGCAACATGCTAGTCGCATGCTAGTCATGCTAGCAACATGCTAATTATGCTAGAAACATGCTAGCGACATGCTAGCAATATGCTAATCATGCTAGAAACATGTTAGCGACATGATGACAATATGCTAATCATGCTGGCAAACATGCTAGTTGTATGCTAATCATGCAATAAACATGCTAGCAACATGCTAATCATGGTAAAATCATGCTAGAAACATGCTAGTCTCATGCTAATCATGCTAGCAACATGCTAGCAACATGCTAGTCGAATGCTAATCATGCTAGAAACATGTTAACAACATGTTAGCAACATGTTAATCATGTTAGAAACATGCTAGCGACATGCTAACAACATGCTAATCATGCTAGAAACATGCTTTAACCATGCTAGCAACATGCTAGTCGAATGCTAATCATGCTAGAAACATGCTAGCATCATTTTAATCATGCTAAAATCATGCTAGCAACATGTAAGTCACATGCTAAAAACATGCTTAGCAACATGCTAATCATGCTAAAATCATGCTAGCAACATGCTAGTCGCATATTAGTCATGCTAGAAACATGACAACAACATGCTAATCATGCTAGCAACATGCTAGTCGCATACTAGTCATGCTAAAAACATGCTAGCAACATGCTAATCATGTTAGATACATGGTAACGACATGCTAGCAAACATTCTAATCATGTTAGAAACATGCTAGCAGCATGCTAATCATGCTAGAAACATGCTAGTTGCATGCTAGTCATGTTAGAAACATGTTAACAACATGCTAATCATGCTAAAATCATGCTAGCAACATGCTGGTCGCATGCTAATCATGCTAGAAACATGCTAGCAACATGCTAATCATTCTAGAGAAATGCTAACGACATGCTAATCATATAGTGCAGGGGAGGTCGCATGAAATTTAACACCCTATTTGACAAAATCGGACGTTTTATTCAGTGCCGCATCTTGTCGAGTAAACTCGACCGTGGCGCCAAGAGGGTTAAACTATAAACTTCTAACTTCTTTAAACTTCTTCAAACTTTCTGGTCAGGCTTTCTCAAGCCAACTTAAAGTTTGTCTCAACAAACTTTTTTTTCTAGTTTTAAATTGTAATAATATATCACAATCTTAAAAATTTCTGTATTTTTGATCAAATAAATGCAGGCTTAATGAGCAGAAGAAACTTCTTTCAAAAACATTAGAAATAGTAATGTTTCCAAACTTTTGGCCTGTACTGTAACCCCCCAAAACTGCACAACTGTAGAGTAAAACATTAATAAAAAAGTGATAATAAAAAATGCGTCTTAAAACTGACATGATTGTACAAAATCACAGTCTGGGGACTCAGAACTCAGAACAACTGCTAACATTAAGTTTAAGGTAAAAATAACTGCCATGAAATTATAGTATCTTACTCCTATGCAATAAATTGTTCATTCACTACATCTCTTTACCTCTGTCTTTATCCTCTTCTCTTCTTTTTGGCACTGTATCTATTGCAGACTATGCTCATTTATAATGGGTCATGTAAATTCGGCCTTCCGTCACAATCAGAAAACTTTCACCTTGTCTATAGAGCTCGGGATCGTGACGTGAGCGGATCACAGTAACGCAAGGCATTGTGGGATTTTAGGACACGGAGGTTACGGGAGAAGCGTAGAGTATATTGTATAGAGTATATATTTGCGGTAGTATATTGGTATATTTTAGAAGTAGGCTAATTCAGTTTAGAAAAACGACAGAATGGTGAACGCATGTTGCATTGTAAACTGTCATAATCGTTCTCACGATCGGCGTGGAAAACGTACAACAAATGGAGTATTTTTCAGCTTTGCCATAAACCTTATGAACTGCATATGTTGCATACCATGTGTTAAAGTTAACCATGTGTTATTAAAGTTAATAGAGTTCTTTAGCCTACCCCACATAACTTCACCTTCAAACAGCTTCATGTTTAACTGCTTCTTTTTTCTCTATTTTATTTTTTCTTATTCTTTACATTGTCTTGTTTTTTTATTGTATTGCCTCCTTGAAATGTATTCTAACGGTTTTAATCTGTAAGGTGTCCTTGAGTGCTATGAAAGGCACCCACAAATAAAATGTATTATTACTATTATTATTATAAATGATGGAAAACTATGTCAATTATAAATCTTTTTATTTGTGTCACATAACATGATCTTAGTGCAATGTTAAGTAAATATGGTAAGTAAAAAAGTAATTATAACAGGACCTGCACAGTAACAATGTAGTGCATATATAACAGTATATAACATTCAAGAAATGACAACATGTCATAATAAAAAAGGCACTATGTACTACAGACTATTCACAATCTATTGAACAACGAAGTGTTTGTTCAGTATTCAATCAGTTCTGTGTGCATGAGGCACAGAGCCACGGCTCACTAGCTGAAGGGGCCTGACTGAGTCCGACACAGCTGAGGTGGAACCACTTTATTGCAGTTTTCATTGTCGCAAGCCACCATGTCGTCCTGGTCTTCAGGGCCTCTGCAAACGCACCAGAGTTGGTTTGTATTCCGCACTGTCTGTGTTCTTGCCCTTTTTGTGTGAGCTTGCTGTAATACGGTTGAAGAATGCAGAGTTGTGGAGGCTGCTCAGGTGTAGTGGCATTTATGATAAACCCATATTGCTCCACTTTCTGGTTATCATGTTGGGAAGCTGTCATTGTGTCATAGGTCTCCCTTGCTTCTTCCTCGTGGTCTATCCCCCATCTGATGGCAGCTGTTTTTGACGGATGCTGTTTTTCTGGGGCAGCACACCCTCCTCACAGTTGACAAAGCTGGTCTGGCAACACTGGTGGACACAACGGCATGGATGTTGGAAGCTCTTATTCTTCCTGCTCTTGATGTGTACCAGGCAGGGGATCGATGCCGCCGTCTTGTCAGAGCTTCCACCGCAACCACCTGTGCCTCTGTTACTGCTGCCATGTGTGTGAGGCCCTCACAATGCTGCTGCAGGACAGACAGTTCAGATCCATCCTTCCCCGGGTCACAAAGGTGCTGTAGGGACTTTGGGACTACACACGGCTTAACAGGGTCTGCATAATTTTGGTAGTAGCCCTCCATTCCAGAAAGGCAAACAGCCTTACTTTTATTATGTAAAATTTCAAGTAGAGGTGACAAGTCTGAAAGTGTTGTTGTGTGTCCACACGAACTTGTGCAGCCATACGAGTCCGTATCCCTGGCATTGTGCTCTCTCCACTGTTGCACTTGTCGAGTGCCCTCTTCTTAGCTGCGCCAGAGGAGAAGTCAATCTTGTAGCCGACCTCTGCTTGGACCTTGTCGACACTACTTGGCATCATCCAGTAGGCTGGCACATCAGTGACTGTCTTGGTACCCCGTATCCGCACTGCTACTTCAATCTTAAACAGGAGGGCCCCGACATGTGTGTAAGACTCAGCTATGCCAGCCATGCATGTGCAGTGTGCACACTCCACTTGCCCACTGGTATTGAGGATCACCCATGGCTTGAGTGGAGGTTCATTGAGGCGTTGAGAGTGCAAAACCTAAGACATAAATAACACTGATAAGCATAAAATGAGTTATATGTATATTATATATATAGACGGTTTCAACGGCAACAACATAAACAAACGTTACTTTGCATGCGCACTTTTGTGGACCTAACTTAACTTCCGGTAGACTTCCAAATAGTAACAACTCAATAACAACAGCCAAGTCCCTCTAGAGTAGATATTTTTTGTTAAACAAACAAAATATGTTTGCTGCGTGGATCAGGCGGACTTAATGAAAATGCAAATTCATTCTTTGTCAGCAGGAGATGTTTTAAAGCATAGACATAAAGGGCGAGAAATAGAGGTTTCCCCAGTAACAGCAGTAAACAAAGCAAAGCTGGTACCTCACACGCTGCTTTATCAGGCATATAACACGCAAGTCTTCCTTCAGAAATACAGCGATATAAAAACACCTGTGCCTCGTTTTGATATTTAAACATATAAATGTAAGGAATTATTATTATTAAACGTGCAGTACATTACTCATGTTTATTCAACGAAGCCTTTTTGAAAATCGATCAGTTTTAAAATTGTGGCGAGTCTCCAAAAATAAATAAATGTATGGGAAACACATCCCGCAGCACAACAACCTGAGCCCAACTTCAGTCTACTCATCACATTGACTTTAACTGCGTTTGTAGAAGGCACTGCAGCCAGACCGATATACACAACACAGACCGGAAGTTAACTTAGGTCCAGGCGCGTGCGCCCGATGAAACCGTCTATATATATATATATATATATATATATATATATATATATATATATATATATATATATATATTAAAATAGCCTTCACTTTACATTTACACACCAGTGAAAAATTTATAGTCAAACACAGTTGTAAATTCATAGTCAAATCTCCAGTGTATTTTTTGTAGACATGTATTTTTGATCTCTTTACTATTTCTTTATTTGTGTTTATATAATAAACCTGATTCTAATTTAGTACAGAAACAACAACAACGACGACAACAACAGCGTTTCGCCTGGAAATTACATTAAATACAAGTAAACAACTTAACCAAAATGTTTCCTAAGTAAAAAAATGAAAATATATAACTTTACGGCGCAGAATCTAACTTGCAGTGTTGTTGTTACGTTTAGTATGGTGACAGTGAGGTGTGTCTGGTACGTGGTGATTACCTACCTTTGTGCGAACGACGATTTTCTGGTCGTTAAGTTTGTAAATCTCCAGGTCTTGAACCCAACCATTAGTAAACTGGTGATGGGCCTCAAGAGACTGCGTCCGAAATCGCATACTGCGTACTGGGTACTACATTTGAATTTGAACGTACTACTCGACCGTTAGAAAAGTACGTTCTATATAGTATGAATGTGGGTAGTATGAATGGAATTCGGACGTACTACATCCGCCATGTTGACATTGTCACGTGACATATGTCGTCACAACAGCGCGTAAATTTAAAGAGCCCAATCTACTGAGCGAACATGATATAAAATCGGTGATGTTTTTCGTTATTCTTACCGCTTTCGTCTGCGTTTTTACGTCGTTTGAATTAACAATTCAGATCATGCCTTCGTTGACAGCTTGTAAATCCTTTACTAAATATAAATTTAGCTTTTAATTTTCTACCTCAGAATAACAGCAGCTACATCTGTGAACAGAATGACAGCCTGATTTTATGTAAGGATATAAAGTAATTTATTGTAATAAATAAATACAAATAAAATTACACAAAAGAAACAAAAGGAACATTAATTAATAAACTTGAAAGAATGCTTAGACAAATACACACACACATATATACATTATAGAAATATACACACAAACACACACACACACATATACACACACATCACAATATATACATAAATACATACATAATATATACATTATAGACAATACACACACACACACACATATATATATATATATATATATATATATATAGATATATATAGATATAGATATATATAGATATAGATATATCAGCAAAAATGTGTAACCTATTGAAATTTTATTCTAAAAAACAAAAAATACATATTTACAGACTGCGAACAGCATCATACAGGCTGCTGTCAATGGCCTTTGACATCCAAGAGCTGCATAACATTGTGCACAGAATGAGCAGGTCAGTCATGGGGATTTTGAAGAGGCTGATTGCCTTCTCCACCACAGATGACAGGCAGTGGAAGCAGCTTTTCTTCTGGTAGCTGGCACAATAGATGGCTGTCACATACAAATTGAACCTCCAGCAAGTGAAGCCCAATGTTATTTCAACAGGAAGCGGTTTCATTCTGTTCAGTTGCAGGTCGCCACCAGGGGAAGTACCTTGATATGTTTGTTGAGTGTCCCGGGTCTGTGTATAATGCCAAGTTGCTGAAGAACAGCCCTATTTACACTGAAGGCCTGTATCCACCTGCAGGAAAACACATCCTGGGAGATGGTGGGTATCCTTGTTTGAGTGCACACATCTGCCTCATCACTCCATACAGAGAGCCTGAACAGAATCCTGCACAGCTTTGATTCAACACCAATGATGCTCGTGCACAGAACATTGTTGAGAGAGCCTTCAGGATGATGAAGACAAGCTGTGCTCCATCTTCTTCTTCTTCAAGGCCCTGGAAGTGAGTCCTGTCTTTGTGCCAGATGTTGTTGCATGCTGTGTAGTGCTCCACAACCTCCGTCTTCTGAATGAGGACATTGCGGATCCACAAATTGTAGAGGATCATGACGATGATACACTGGAACCTCAAAACACAGAAGCCAGCACAGGAGAGCATGTGTGGGACAATTTGAGCACAGCTGTGTCACACCAGATGACCGTGTGCAGCTCTTCAAGAGCAGGATTACCCGTAGGACAATTGAACAGGTTAAGACTCTGCAAATCACGTCTTGTTCTCATAGTGCTATTGTTTAAGCTTCTGTAAGTTATGAAGGTAATTTTAAGACTGTCAAATCGAGATATACATATATTAGTTATTTAAGAAATATATATATATATATATATATATATATATATATATATATATATACTATAAAATCACATAAATATGTATAAATACACATGTAAATAGTTAAATTTAAACGTGTGTGTATTTATATATACACATAAATATATTACACTCATAACTGGGAATTAATATTACAGTTATTTGAAAATCTAGCAACATATCACATAACATATCATACCAACATATTTACAAGTTTAATTTTACAATTGTATTACTGTATCCCTGGGGTAAATTTTAGATTTCCACTGTTTTTCACTCATTTTTGATACCCAAATGTAAAGTCCTCATCTTGTACACATACAGTTACTGAACTGAAGCTGCTGAAGTTTATTTTCCTGACATTATTATAGAAACGTCTTAAGAAATTCCCTTTTGGTGTTGCTTTAAGCTCTATTATACTACTTTATGAAAACGTTAATGTGGTTTTGTCTGAAGCTTTGTGCTCTTATCCATGTAGAAATGAAAAATAAATAAATAAATAGAGAGAATAATTTTAAATGTGACTTGGTGTATGGGTATTTCTCTAAAGTGTGGCACCCATTCTCAAGACAACATTCTTCAGATGTTAAGATGTTGCTTGTTTAAAAAACAACTGGAAACTGCTGCAAAATCAGTGTGCACACAACTGCTACAAAAGATATTTGCTATTAAGCACTTTGCAACTGACAAAATAGCAACTGGAAATACCTGGAAATTCATATTATAATAAAAAAACAGCATAAATCATTGATGATCCTAACATAAATACATGTAAAGAGTGTGTGTAGTTAAGATTAAATTTAATTTATATACTTACTGAATTATGCTTTCCAGTGAGTAGGGTTTGATCAGTCTCTGTAACATCAGAACAGGATTTACACATTACTGATGATTTATGATCAAACTGAGGCACCTATTAATTTAAGTTAAGGTATCAAACAATTTTTATCAACACTAGTAAAATGTAAATTAACTCGTTACATTTTTTTTAACTTTATCTCATTAAATTACTTAACGAGCCGTCTGTAGAAAGCAGCCTTAACAAGCTGAGGCACAGCCTCTGATCGATAATGATTATTAAACAGCCGTGTCCTAAAAGATGGCCGCCGCTACTGCGCGATGACGTAGTTGCCCATTCTCTATAACTGGCACGAGCTGCCAGGCCCGTTTCTACGAGCTGTGTGTTAACAAAAGCAGTGCTGTCTACATTGGATGCGGCGTCGGGCACGCTACACAACAAATTACCAACAACTGATCGCGCGCGCTCTGTTTCTGACGCACTTCGAGTGCTTGAAGAGCCGAACTTTTTTTTTTTTTTTTTTGCTTTATTTGGTAGTATTTCGAATTAATGGTTTTTAAATAGTAGCCTATTACAAAAAAATAATATGTAAAAAAAAAAAATGCACTCGTTCACTCATTCTGGCGCCCCTTAGCATTTGCCTATACCGCCTATGCCGCGGGCCGGCCCTGCATGCTATTGCATATTCAGCATGCAATCCTTGACGGAGCTGAGAAATATCGCGTGATTTCGTCATCGTTTCCCCCAGTTAGGTACGTAAAACTGTTTTCGAGTACAAGAAGAAAATTATTGAAGCGGTAATTTTTTCTAATTAGTCGTGTTGTTTTTCTTGTTTTATGTGTCACAGTAAATATCAATCTGCGTGTTTTTTCAGTATAAAAGTAAATTGGGTTTAAATGTCAGGAGTTCGGGACGAAAGTAACAGTTGTTACTTTTGTCCCGCTACAGTTAAAAGAAGTATTTATTTTGTTCTGGTGCTTGTGAATTTCGGTGTCTTGCATCATTTTTTAAAAATGTTTATGTCATATTATACCAAAAAAAGAGGGTTAGAAAGACAGACAGAGGTCTGGTTTTACCCAGATGTTTTTGAGAGGGCGTTTCTGGACATAGAGGATTAACACTCTTTGAGCACATGAAAACATAAGCAGTGTTGGGGAGTAACTAGTTACATGTAACGGCGTTACGTAATTTAATTACAAAATTATAGTAACTGTAATTAGTTAGTTACTAAGAAAAAATGAGTAATTAAATTACAGTTACTTATGAAATTTTTTACGATTACAAAGGGGATTACATTTGAATATTTACACACATCCACATACAGATTTAACTGATTTCTTTCCCAAATTGCACTGACTATTCTGAGACGTAATAATAATTACGTCTCTATAATAAATAATAATCCTAAATAATAATCCCCTAATAATTTCTGGGATGCGGAAATACAGTCTGGTTCGTAGAATCCAGTCATAAAAACGGAATGCCTACCGTGGACGGAATATGCCACATTATGGATGACTAAATCAAAAGTAGGTCAGTACACTTGAATCAAAACATGACATGGACTAGTGTCTGTGAATATAAAGCCCCAAAAATGCAATATATGACTTGCACATTCTGTGTGTCTGTGGAAATCAGGCGCGGACTGGACACCGGGAGAACCGGGACAATTCCCGGTGGCCTGGCAGCCGATTTTGCCCCACTATTTAATATCATTATTGTATAATTGCCTGCCGAATGTACTAAAGCGATCATTTGCGAATCCGCCATTTGATAATTAAATCTCTAATAAGTCATGAAGTGTTAGTCGTGACTCGCGCGCTCTCCACGCCTCCGCCAAACGGTTTGGATCAGACTCAGAGTAATCAATGCGAGAGAGAGAGAGAGAGAGAGAGAGAATAGAGTGTACTGCTGGAGCAGAGAAGCAGAACTACTGTTCAGGGTTTCAGGTCAGTTTCATCTGTAAAGATGCTTTTTTGTCTTTGTTTTTTTATTTATTTTATCAAGCAGCAGCACGTTGCTCATCAGTCATCACTCAAAATACTATATAAAGGACATCATTATTATCTGTTGTAATGTTACAGTAGGAATTTATTGGAAAAAAAAATCCGATTTTTTTTATAGGTTTAGGGGGAGCTACGACAGACAACAACACAACCCTTACGAAAATTAACATTTTAATATTTAACTATAAATCCAGAGAAAATGGTTACTATTGTTTAACTGTGATCACCAAAAATTTTAAATTATTTTACAAATGTATTTATTTAAAAATAAATACAAATCCATTTGCAAAAAAACAAAAAAAAAACAAGGTTATTTAACTTTTATATAGGCTAATAAAAGCATGGTAATTTTTTGTAAGGGAAAAACATGACTCGTGTACAGTATTAGGATTTTTCTATAAAGATATTGTAGTATTGTAGAGTATTGTATTGTAAAGTATAGTTTTGTTCAATATTGAGTATTAAAGTAATGAGAGAGATGGATAACAGGGCAAAATAAAGAGACTGAACAGAAAAATGGAAGTGAAGGTGCAGTTCAGGAGAGAACTTTTAATTATTTTGCATGTCCCCAAATTAAAGATTTAAACCTTTTTTATGTCAGGTCCATACAAAAAATAGTTTTGTCCATGAATTTGTTAGTATGAGTTTGAATTTTCCAGTCTGAATTTTTTTCCCAGTCCACCCCTCCTGTAAATTAATGGCAAAGACATGGTTTCATTTACTACACATAGGCCTACTGAAGCTCGCAGTGTTTTCAACCTCTGCCGCCTCAATATAGGAGTACACGAGCACATAAACATAATTTCTAGAACTGCTCTGTGTCACTTCATGTGCATTTTACTTATTTTGAGAAAACTATCATCATATACAAAGAGACAGCAGTTAAAAAAAACCACCAATGTTTCAGGAGTTTATTACACAGAATACGTCACATGCTTATTAGATAACTGTATTTAAGTTGATGTATATGCTTTCATTTATTATTTAATTTTTTTACAAATTTAGAAAAGTAATCAAAAAGTACTCAAAAGTAATTAGTTACATTACTTTAATAAAGTAATTGAAAAAGTTACACTACTATTACATTTTAAACAGGGTAACTTGTAATCTGTAACCTATTACATTTCCAAAGTAACCTTCCCAACACTGAACATAAGTGTGTGTGTGTGTGTGTGTGTGTGTGTGTGTGTGTGTGTGTGTGTGTGTGTGTGTGTGTGTGTGTGTGTGTGTGTGTATATACATAGGCCCGGATTGGCAAATCTAGAGCACCGGTCTGGGAATTTTTTATTTTATTTTTACTGAGTATGGGTCACCATACTTGGCTGAATGTCACGTCACTTTCACTTTCACTTTATTTATTATTTACTGGCAGAGTGCAGATTAATGAAAGACAAGACGATGAGACGACAGGTGTTGTGCCCAGTTCTGACCAGTAAACTAAGTAAAAATAGTATTAGGAGGAGTTAGGGTGACCATACTTCCACTTTTTTCATGTGTCCTGACATTTTATCCTACCCGTCAGATTTTCCTACCAGGTTTACTGCGCATGCGCAAATCAATAGTGCATCCTTTTTCTCATGCTAAACATACATTACTGTAAGGGTAGGTTAAGGCTTAGAATACGTGCAGACTTTAATAAAACGCAATCTAATAGGCAGACAAAAAATGTTTTATTGTGGGCTTCCTGTAGCTGAATCCCTTCTAGCTTCAACCACGAATATCATACATAATTACTGTATTTGCAGTAAGGTTACCATTAGTGCTATCAATCGATAAAAAAATAACCTATCAATCACTTATTTATTTAATTAATTGTAGTTAATTGCACATAAATATATATTTAGGGTATCATTTATTTATTTATTTATTTATTTATTTATTCTTTTATTTCAAGCATACAATGAAAAAGTGTACAGTATGTACAACATAAGACAATAATCGAAAAAAACTGATGATCAAAAACCTAAAATTCACCCCTGCTTGAAAAGGAGTGGGATAAAGTTTAACACTTGTTAATTCCCACCCCCTCTTTCAAGCCCTTAATACATTAGTTTACTTCCTTTGGTATTATCCACTGTTTTCCAAAACACAAGCACAATCTGTTAGCAACAAAATTTCTAGCTTAACCAACTAATTTCCCTTCTTCTTTATAACGTTCAAAAATAATTTCTTTAAATCTTTTCCTGAATTGTTTTATATTTGGACATTTCTTAAGTTTCTCATTTAAGTTGTTCCACAGTTTCACCCTTTGTATGGAAACCAGGGCTCCGAACCGGTTCAAGGAACAAAAACGAAAACGAACGAAATTTTGACAGGAACAGAACCAGAAACAGAAGCAAAATCAAATTTTATAGTTCCGAACAGAATCGAAAATTTGAAATGGCCGATAACCGGTTAATAACGTTATTTTATTGTTCCATTTAATATTTGAAATTTGCTGTCAACCAATCACGAATTCCATGTGAAGCTGAAGCCAGCGACTGAAATGTCTGCTCAGCTGAGAACTCATCATAGGCAGGTCTGAATGACAATGCACCACCTTCAGGGCCGGATTAAGACCAAATTAGGCCTAATTACGCAGTGCAAAAAGGGCCTTTTTTTGGTGCATGTGCATTCGACACTCAAGCGCCAGCATGCCTTTCCTGCCCAACTGAGGACTGCAGCTCTCCTTTGAATATTCCAAACTTTGAGAAGCTTCGCTCGCCAGGGGCAATGAACATCATCATGCACAGATAGATGCTCTAACCAATTTCGACATTTGGAAACGTCTAAGAAAGTTTCAGCGATTGAAAAAAGCTCGTACAAGCTCTGCTGATTCGTTCACAGTCACCGGTTTCTGAGTGTGCATGAATGCAGCAAACTGTATCAGCTAATTTTGACCGATTAATAATCAGTTAAACGGTTTAAAAAGTCATTTATTTATTTTCAGTAAATTATCAAAATATTTAAAAAGGTTTGCTGCATGGTTAAAATACGCTACACGTATGTATATATATATATATATATATATATATATATATGAGAAAAACGTCTCAGGTTACAAATGTAACCTTTGTTCCCTGAGAACAGGGAACGAGACAATACGTCATTGACGTTATGGGGAACGCCTCAGGCATGACAGGTGTCTGAAATCAAATATCAATTCACAGCAATCATGCTGACCGGCGACAGCCGTGAATCATCAGCTTGAATGATGAGCGTGCGACCTGGATATATAAAAAGGGTGCCTTGAAACCATGACAATATCCTTTCATCTGAAGGGACTGTTTTGCAGGCAGACCCCGAGGCATGGCTGGGAGACGTATTGTCTCGTTCCCTGTTCTCAGGGAACAAAGGTTACATTTGTAACCTGAGACATTCCCTTTCGAAGGGAACTTCGACAATACGTCATCGACGTTATGGGGAACGAAATACCCACGCCACCATGCTAAAGGGGGTGCATGCCCAATGGCAGTGACAACTGTCAGAACCAGCAATTCAATGTACGCTAGAACCACTCACCCTCAGGTCACAATGGGCTGTCAGTGACAGCACTCCCTACGGTCATAGCCAATGCTATATGATACCACAGAAAACCTCCATAAACATAGTTTAGTGAAAGGTCTACCTGGGCCTGCTCAAGGGCCTAGGACCACAACTTCAACTTCTTAGAAGGGGTCCCTTCTAGGGAATGTGGCTAGGGAAGCTGAGGGAACCCCAGCCAGTCACTATTCAGGGGAACGTGCCACCTGAAATACCACCAGGCAGGCCTGACCTGGTGTCACTACGTAAGACACTACAGACTGGACACTTCCTGTCTGTCCGAAGACAGAGCCTCTGGACACTTGCCTTTAGGAAGGCATCCAACCTGAGGAACTGCAGAGCAGGCAGTGAACCACTCGGCCCGGATCTCAGAGACAGGATATCCTGGAGAGTATGACTCAGCATAGTGCTTTACAACCCTTGCCTGCGAGGGGAGTTTCTCTACTCGATCCACGGATCTACCCAGTGTTTGTGTTTCAAAACACTGAGGAGGCCTGTGAGGGCCTAAGGACTGATCTAACTGGGAGGCCTCATGAGAGGCCTACGACCGACTGACCAGACTCAGGAGACCACATACTCATATTGACCCTCAGTGAGGGGAGCCTAAGATCTACCTGGTAGGAAACCAGGCTGTAGCAGGATAAAGAGGGTCCAGGAGGGAACCTGTAGCAGAGAATAAAAACTTGAGCCCAGTCAGGGCGCAAGCTCACCTTCGGTAGCTGCCTGATAAGGACTGCTAAACTGAAAGGAAACGGCCACTAGCTTACAAAACCCAGCACCACTGTGAAACTACTCTCAGGGAGACCTGGAGAGGCCTACTACCTGACAACCACAGTATGTGGGAGCTCAACCTCAGAGAGGCCTGCCTACAGAGAGGCCTAGAGAGGCCTACTACCTGTTACCAGATAACCACATTAAGTGGAAACTGAAAGTAATTTGGAACTCAACTCCAGGGATGCCTGGTGAGGCCTACTACCTGACAACCACAAAACATGGGAGCTCGCTTACAGAGAGGCCTGGAGGGGCCTACTACATGAAAAACCATGCTATTTAGTGGAAACGCACAGTATGTGGGAGCTAAACCTCCAGGGAGGCCTGGTGAGGCCTACTAGCTGACAACCACAGTATGTGGGAGCTCAACTTCAGGGAGGCCTAGTGAGGCCTACTACCTGATAAACACAGTGCATGGGAGTTCACTTACAGAGAGGCCTAGAGAGGCCTACTACCTGTTACCAGAAAACCACCCTAAGTGAAAACTCAAAGTATGAAAAACCATGACATGAAGGTGCTTACTTTCAGGGAGGCCTGGAGAGGCCTACTACCTGAAAACCATAGCTGATAGTGAGCCAGACTGGCAGTCCAGTTGACTTCAGGGAGGCCCTATGAGGCCTACTACCTGATAGTTAAAAAAAAATGGGAATTCAACTTCAGGGAGGCCTGTGGGGCCTGCTACCTAGTAACCACAGTATGTGGGATTTAACCCTCAGGGAGGCCTAGTAAAGCCTACTACCTGACCACCACAAAATGTGGGAGCCCACCTTCAGGGAGGCCTGAAGAGGCCTACTACCTGAAACAGTCTAATCAGCTGGATGTGACTGCTGCTGGGGACTCGCCTAACAGGGAGGCCTGGTCAAGCCTACTAGCTGATAGCGAGTCTATTTTGCTACTTTTACGAACACTGCTGGAACCATACTATTAAAAAACTTTTCCTATAGTTTTGTCCTAGTGTATGTTCCACAATGTTGTGACCCACCTCCGAGGAGGCCTGTTAAGGCCTACTACTCGGCAGTGAGCCTTCTGCCCGAACTACCAGTGCCAACCACCGAAGGTGAGCTGGCCTAGGAGCCCTATTTGGGGGCTATCCGGTCAAGGAGGCCTGCTGGGGCCTACTACCTAACCTTCGCGGCAGAAAGCTGTTACTAAAGCATCCTGGTACCTAATCACATTGCCAAAAGGCAGTGTACTCAGCAAAAAGCAATACTCTTATAGCAGGGGAGTACAACATACGCCATTCTGCCTAGTGGAGGCCCCATTAGGGGCCTACCTACTAAACGCTTAGGCGTCAGCCCATGGCAATGCTCTGGCTTCAAGGGAGCGGAGTTCAAAAACCGGAATGAAATGTAGTTTAGAACTCCCTGCTCAACCGGAGCCATTCCTGGTGTGAGGTAGATAAATACAGAGCTAAGAATGGACTACTCAAAACTACCCTGAGTTAGCGGGGGAGTAACAACCATATGCCCCTGCAATGTTAGAGAGGGAGCAGGCCTGCAAGTGGCTCCAAAGGGTGACAGGGATTTGTCCTGCACCCAGCCTAGGGGAGCGGGGGGGCTAAATTGCAAGCCAACCCACTTCAACCCATCGGTCGAGCAATTAGCTCAACGGGCTGAGTGGAGCCAGCTCTAGAGGCCCAAACATCTCTGTTCGGCAGGGTCTGACGAACTGCCAGACTGATCCTACCTCAGCTACCACCCTGCATTACTCTATCACCCCTGAATGCAGAGAAAGGGGCAGGCCTTGGCCAACAACTCCCATTTAAGGGAGGAGGCTGAAATCTAGGGGAGGAAGCCTAATACATAATGAATGCTGCAGCTATACTTAGCAACACGCTTCCAATATGGTCATTGATGGTTTCGGGGCACCTGTCCGCCTGGACCGAGATGCGAGTGTTACTGGAAGGTCACGAAGTGGGGGGGTTTGCCTATACGTGAATCAAAGATATTGTAAAAATGTCCTTGTTAGAGAAAGTTTATGCACTAAGGATGTTAAACTTCTGTCAGTGTCCCTGCGCCCCCCTTACTTGCCCCGGGAGTTTCCCCAAATATTTGTGACAGTTGTGTATATTCATCCAAGAGCAAATGCGGATAAAGCCGCGGAGTCGATACTGCAAGTAACACAAAAATTGCAAGGAATATCGCCCGAAGCACCTGTCTTCGTTCTTGGTGATTTTATCCATTGTTCGCTGAAGAAATGTCTGAGAGACTTTCACCAATATGTTACGTGCCCGACCAGACAAAAGAAGTCATTGGACTTGTGTTACGGTTCTATCAAGGACGCATATAAAGCTCTCACGCTCCCCCCGCAGGGCGGGACTGACCATAACTGTGTCCAGCTCATCCCGTCATATCGCACGGCCCTAAGGAGGGGAAAAACTCTCATTAAACACGTTAAGAACTGGACTGAGGAAGCAATCCTGAGTTTACAATGTTGTTTTGATTGCACCGACTGGGGCATGTTTAAGGAGTCCTGTACCAACATAAATGATCTTACAGATCATTTCTGATCTTACAGATCCCACTTGTGTGGGAAGTGGTGGGTGTGGGAAGTCGTGGTGTGTGAGAAGTCGTGGCCTAATGGTTAGACAGTCGGACTCCCAATCGAAAGGTTGTGAGTTCGAGTCCCGGTCCGGCAGGAATTGTGGGTGGGGGGAGTGCATGTACAGTTCTCTCTCCACCCTCAATACCATGACTTCGGTGCCCTTGAGCAAGGCATCGAACCCCCAACTGCTTCCCGGGCGCCGCAGCATAAACGGCTGCCCACTGCTCCGGGTGTGTGCTCACAGTGTGTGTGTGTGTGTGTGTTCACTGCTCTGTGTGTGTGCATTTCGGATGGGTTAAATGCAGAGCACAAATTCTGAGTATGGGTCACCATACTTGGCTGAATGTCACTTCACTTACTCACTTAGATGTTGTTAGTTGTTATGCTTCCTACTGTGTTGATAATGTAATCCCGGAAAAAATTGTACAGGTATATCCAAACAATAAGCCATGGGTAAGGAAATCACTAAAGCTGTTACTAAACAAAAAGAGGCAGGCATTTAGGGAAGGAAACTTTTTAGAATTTAGGGAGGGAAACTTTTTAGAATTGAATAAGTTGAAAAAGGAAATAAGAAGTGAAATAAGGAGGGCAAAGCAGGGTTACAAAGAAAAAATAGAGAAAGACTTTGGTGCTAGGAATTTACGTTCAGCCTAGGATGGTATGAGAACTGTTATCAGCACCAGGAGAGAAAAGAATGTCAAGGTTGTGTTAGAAGGTTTTAGTTGTGACAGTTTGCTTGCAACAGAGCTAAACAAATTTTATTTGAGGTTTGATACCACTAATTTTAGTAATGTTATTTTAGAACAGAAATCACATTTATCTGGAAATGGTGTTGTCCCCTTTTTTGACGAACAAGCTGTGGTCAATATGTTTAAGCACTCCAGATCAGGAAAAAGCCCTGGGCCTGACAATATAAGCAGTCGCCAGCTCATCTTTTGTGCAGAGCAGTTAGGTCCAATTTTTCATTATATTTTCCAGATGTCCCTAGAGCAACAGAGAGTGCCGAACATATGGAAACAGTCAACAGTTATTCCAGTGGCCAAACTAAATCATCCAAAAATATTAAATTACTTTAGGCCAGTAGCTCTGACCTCCTTAGTCATGAAGTGTTTTGAAAAACTGGTTAAAAAAGTCATACTTACAAAAACAGAGAATCTCCTAGATCCACTACAGTTCGCTTATAGGGCTAAGCGAGGGGTAGATGATGCCACTACTACCTTGTTAAACTTACTATTCAAACATCTTGAAGGTAGTAAAACACACGCAAGGATTTTATTTGTTGATTTTTCATCGGCTTTTAATACAATCCAACCACATATTTTAGTTGATAAGCTCTTAAAGAACTTTGACCTCGATTTTAATATTGTAGGATGGATTCTTGAATTTTTAACCGACAGAACTCAGAGAGTGAGGGTGAATGGTTGCTTGTCTAAGGAGATGTCATCATCCACTGGGTCTCCTCAGGGGTGTGTCCTCTCACCTCTCCTTTATATTCTTAATTCTGACGATTGCCGCAGTCAGCATGGAAATAGACATATTTTAAAATTTGCCGATGACTCTGCTATTGTCAGTCTCCTCTCTAATGAGGAAAGTGACCATGGTACTGTTGTGGATGATTTTGCACTTTGGTATGATAGGGCATTCCTTCAACTAAATGTTGAAAAGACAAAGGATATGCAGATTGATTTTAGGCGAAAGTCATCAACTCCACAGACCACTATTATAAATGGGAAGATGGTGGAATTCGTAGAAACATACAAGTGTCTAGGCAGTTTGATCGACAATAAGTTAACTTTTACCTCTAACACTGAAATGCTTTGCAAAAGAGGCCAACAAAGACTGTTTTGTCTTCGCAAACTGTCAAAATTTCGTGTTGATAAGATTCTCATGACCCTTTTTTATAAATCATACATTGAGTCTGTTTTAACATTCTCATTAATTTGCTGGTATGGTAGTCTCACTGTCAAGGCCAAAACTGCCCTTTCCAATATAGTGAAGGTCAGTAGTAAAATGATAGGTGTCCAGCAGAGTAGCCTTTCAGTCCTGTATGATAGGCAGGTAGTTAGGAAGGCCTAAACAGTTATCTCCGATAGCTCCCACCCCCTTCATTCTGAGTTCCAGATATTGCCTTCCGGGTCTCATTATAGATTACCTCCAGTGAAGAATAACAGATATAAGCATTCATTCGTCCCGAGAGCCATCTTGTTTATGAATTCAGCCCGGAGGAGTAGACAGACTATAACTATTAAATAGTGATGGGGTTATTATTATTATAATATGTATAGTATTGCTTGTTTTTGATGATGTTGTTGCTGGAATGGGGATGGTTATGGAAATGTTGCTATACTATGAAATTGTCAGATTTTACTTTAACAAGGGCCTGTTACATTAAGTATTTCTTATGTGTTTTTGTATTGTATTTGTGCATCTGTGACTGTTCTGTATTGTATTTGTGCATCTGTGACTGTTCTGTGTTTATCTTGCTGCAAAACCAATTCCTCTATGGGGACTTATAAAGTCTAAAGTCTTCTTTGAGCTTCTCCCTAATTCGTTCTAGCCACCAACTGGGGGAGGCTTCAGGGCCCTAAAGTCCAATATTTTAATTGCTCCTCTAAGAATGACCCCCTAGGTCTATACAGGGAACATGGTCAGAGAGTTCTCAATGAATCTGGGGTCCACCACTTTTACATGCCTAAAAGAGGCGCTCACATCAACCAGTTGCTACGGCGGGCCATCAGAACATAGTTCTCATCATAAGGCCCATCCCCAGGGCTGGTGTAACGTAAACGCCCGGGGAGTCAAGAAGAGGGAGAGGGCTGGTAGAAAAGGCCCTCCAGGGAGATCAAACCCTACTTCCGCTGAGCATTGCTGAATGCTGAATGCACTTGTGCTGAATGACCTCCCTTAAGTGCCTCTTCTTGCAGAAGACTCGCCTCCTCTGCGTCCTACTCCTTCATGGAGGGGGTGCACGAGAGGCGACACTAGACCTCTGGTCCTTTCTACAGTCCTCAGACCAAGACGGACCAGGTCCTCCCGCCTGCCTGGGCTGGGGCCCGGATCTCAGCGGTATACAGGTCTTAAATGCGGCTGAGCGCGCCTTCGCCTCCCTAAACTTTCCAACCACCACCTCAATGGAAGTGCCAAAAAGTTTAGCAAGCGAAACTGGTGAATCAAGGAGAAGGGATTTTTCTTTCTCCCCGATATCAGCCAATCGATCGGCCAATCGCGGCAGCAGTCTGTTTAGTGGCCCTGAGAGACAAATCTGTGGTCCGGCGCAACTCGGCGACCGCCTCAGGGGACAGCCCTGCCCCCTGGTCGAGATCCTGCAGCAGGTCAGCTTGGTAGGCTTGGAGCACTGCCATGGTATAAAGGGCAGCACCAGCCTGACCTGCTGCCATGTACGCTCTGCCATTCAAGCGAGCCGTGGTTTTAAGGAGCTTGGATGGCAGAGTCGGAGCTTTTAGTGTCGACACCCACCCAGATACGAGTTCGCAAACGTCTCGTCAATGGGCGGCATTGACACATAACCATACTCCCCGATCCCCTCAACATCAGCGAAATTACACTGCTGATGTCGATGAATACGGGCAGAGTACGGTTTCTTCCATGCCCTCTCGATCTCTGAATGGAGATCTGAATGGCAACTGAAGTTTGTCAGTGGCGCGCTCCATAACTTCCACCAACTCTGCGTACACAGGGCAGGATGGCTGACGAGGTTGAGGATCTAAATCATCTCTTGCCCAGCCCGGAGAGCACTCACTGCAGTATCAGTAGGAGAATCGTCTCCGTCATCCACCTGCAGCTCACTCTCGTCAGCCGATGACGTGTCCGAGAGGTTAACGCCCCTTTCGAGACTGTCAGCGAGCTCCATCTGGGAGCCCCATGAAGCGCGTCACCGCTCTGCCTCGGCACGAGCGGGACCCGATCCACGAGGACCAGATGCTGAACTCTCTTCCTTCGAGAAGAGAGCCCGACGAGAGCGGAGCATTCTCATAGGAAAATGCTCACAATTTGCACAGGACGCTCCCTCAAGAGCATCCTGTGCGTACTCTTCACCCAAACAGTACACACACATCTCGTGAGTGTCACCCGGCGACAAATATCTTGGGCACGATGTGTGTTTCATTTTCGCTGTAAGCAGACGTTTAAATCAGACAAAACAGTCCCTGAAGACGAAAAGGATATTGTCATGGTTTCAAGGTACCCTTTTTATATATCCAGGTCGCACGCTCATCATTCAAGCTGATGATTCACGGCTGTCGCCGGTCAGCATGATTGCTTTGAGTTGATATTTGATTTCAGACACATGTCACGCATGAGGCGTTCCCCATAACGTCAATGACATTAATGAATTTTAGCATCCAGATAGGTCGGGAACATTGAAACATTTGGAATCATGCCGAAAGAGAGAGGTAGGCATCAGCTTCACCTTAGATTAATTTGTTTTTGGATTGACGTTTTTATAGCTAAAAACTGTTTTTATAGTGTTTTTAAACATTCTTCTTTAGACTACAGGCATTTTAGACTTTATTATTTCATAGGGCTAATAAAATGCGACGTGAGGCCCGACTTTTTTTTTTTTTTAACTCTCAAAAACGCAAATTGTATTATGTTTTTTTTTCTTTTAACAATGCAGTAAACATTTTTAAATATCTTAAAAATACTTTGTCTTTAAAGTGTTGATTTTTTTTTTTTTTTTTTTTTTTAAGTAGCTTAGCCTACATTTGGCCAAAATCTAGAGATGATGATGCTGTAGCCTATTGGCTGTGACTAAGCATTAAATCTCTATTTTTTCCTTTTCTTTTTGAGTAAAGAAAACGCTATACTTTATTATTATTATTATATTATTATTTTTAAGCAAATAATATTGTTTTACGTTATTAACCGGTATTTTTCTCTCAACACATACCCTCCTTCTCTCCGAGTAAATAACTTTTGTACATTTTGAGGTAAATCATTTGCCCAGTACGGAATTTGTACAAGCTGTAAATCCACCAAATCTTTACATTTTAATAATTTGGACTCTACAAAAAATATATATTGGTATATTCCCTATAACCCGCCCCATGAATGATCCTTAAAACTCTCTACTGTAGAATAACAAGTTGCTGAACTGTTGTTGTGTAATTGTTTCCCCACATTTCTACACAACAAGTAAAATATGGCAAAACTAATGAACAATAGGGCATACTAAAGACTTCTGATTTAAAACTTCCCTTGCTCTACCAATTATTGCTATACTCCTTGAAACCTTACTCCTAACATGACTAATGTTAGGTTTCCAATTTACTTTATTGTCCATTATGACTCATAAAATTTTTATTTCATTAACCTTTTCAATGTTCACTCCATCCAGCTTTATTTCAATTTGCAAATTATTTTGACCATTACCAAACATCATTAATTTAGTTTTCTTTAAATTTAGTGATAGTTTGTTTGATAATTTAATCTTCTCTAATTCCTTATTCATCTCCTGCACTAGCAACTGAAGATCACTGACTGAACAACAAATATTAGTGTCATCAGCGAACAACACCAATTTCAGTACTTCTGACACTTGACATAAATCATTAAAGGGTTAGTTCACCCAATAATCAAAATTATGTAATTAATAACTCACCCTCATGTTGTTCCAAACCCGTGAGACCATTTATCTTCGGAACACAGTTTAAGATATTTTAGATTTAGTCCGAGAGCTCTCAGTCCCTCCATTGAAACTGTTTGTATGGTCTACTGTCCATGTCCAGAAAGGTAATAAAAACATCATCAGAGTAGTCCATGTGACATCAGAGGGTCAGTTAGAATTTTTTGAAGCAAAAATTTTTTTTTTGATGTTATCTATTTTATCAGTGAAGAAATTCATAAAGTCATTATTATTAAACATTGATAGAATATTTGAATCGGGTGGCATCTGGTTATTTGTTAATTTAGCCACTGTTCTAAATAAAAACCTTTGTTTTGGTTTGATTGTTTTGGTTATTTTCTATGAGTTTGTGGATATGCTTTGCCCTAGCAGTTTTTAGAGCCTGGCTATAGCTGGACATAATGTTTTTCCACGCAATCCTAAAAACTTCCAAGTTAGTATTTCTCCATTTGAACTCCTAAATTAAGAGTTTCTTCCTTGAAATAATGGGTTTTACTGTTGTACCATGGTGCAGCATGTTTTTCACTAACATTTTTTTGTGAATCTTCCATTATTGGCTGGAACAATAATTCTGCCCGGTCAAAAACGTGGAGCCATGTATTTCATATCAGTAATATACAGCATGCACAATACAAGAAAATAGTCAGTAACATCATCACTTTGTGGTATTATATCTATATCAGTAAGATTGTTTGATTGCGATATAATCAAATCTAGCATATGATTAAAATAATGAGTGGGCCCGGTGAAGTTTTGCTTGACTCCAAAAGAGCTTAATTAAGTTAAGATTAAGTCATAATGCGTCATTTGTATTACCACCATGAATCTCAGACAATTAGTGGAACATTTAAAAATAGGTATGAGAGGAAATCTGCAAATTCTTTTAGGAAATCTGTATATGGCCCTGGTGGTCCATAGCCTACACAGCAGCCATAGCGAGAGATAGGAGAGATCTTGTTTGCTAGTAAACTTTACTAGAGTAGATGCCATTTATTGTGGTTCCTTTTAATTAAATAATTGCTTTTACACACACACACACACACACCTTTGTTTCTGTGAATTTTGGGGACTTTCCATAAACTTATATTACTTAAGTAGTGCTTATACTATAGCTTGACCTTTTGACAGATTAAACTTCCGGTAACCTTATGATGGATGTGTTGAACTTTCCGAATGAGTTCATGGGTTAACCTATGACCCTTTCCCACGCATCGATCATGTGGTTTTGACAGAAGCTTTTACCCTATTGACCTAGTTAGTTCTAAATTATATTTTTTGATGGGTAGTTTTATAGGTATAGGAAACCCTCCCCATGCATCGATCATGTGGTTTTGACAGAAGCTGTTTGAACTTTGTGTCAGTTAGGTTGTTTGAATTTTGTGCCAGTTAGCTTGTTTGAACTTTATCCCAGTTATACGGTTATGTGTGTGTGTGTGTGTGTGTGTGTCTCCCACTCATTACATTCATGAGCAGTATATAAATGGGATCAGTTATTTCACATTTATATATGTGACATTCAGTATAATTTATATAATCTAAAACAATTAAAGGTCGAAAAACATTTCATATATAAAACATTCTATAATTTATATAATATAATAATTATCATGCTAAAGTTGAAAAAACATTTCATATTATATTATATAAATTATAGAATGTTTTATATATATAAATGTGAAATAACTCAAATGTTTTTTCAACTTTAGCATGATAATTATTATATTATATAAATTATAGAATGTTTTATATAATTATCATGCTAAAGTTGAAAAAACATTTGAGTTATTTCACATTTATATATATAAAACATTCTATAATTTATATAATCGAAAACAATTAAAGGTTGAAAACACATTTTAGTTATTTCACATTTATATATAAAACATTCTATAATTTTATATAATATTTATATAATTTATATAATATAATTAACTATCATGCTAAAGTTGAAAAACATGCCGTTCTTTATATTCTATATTTTATATAATACAGGTCATTCTCAAAAAATTAGCATATTGTGATAAAGTTCATTATTTTCCATAATGTAATGATAAAAATTTAACATTCATATATTTTAGATTCATTGCACACCAACTGAAATATTTCAGGTCTTTTATTGTTTTAATACTGATGATTTTGGCATACAGCTCATGAAAACCCCAAATTCTTATCTAAAAAAATTAGCATATCATGAAAAGGTTCTCTAAACGAGCTATTAACCTAATCATCTGAATCAACTAATTAACTCTAAACACCTGCAAAAGATTCCTGAGGCTTTTAAAAACTCCCAGCCTGGTTCATTACTCAAAACCGCAATCATGGGTAAGACTGCTGACCAGAAGGCAATCATTGACACCCTCAAGCAACAGGGTAAGACACAGAAATAAATTTCTGAATGAACAGGCTATTCCCAGAGTACTGTATCAAGGCACCTCAGTGGGAAGTCTGTGGGAAGGAAAAAGTGTGGCAAAAAACGCTGCACAACGAGAAGAGGTGACCGGACCCTGAGGAAGATTGTGGAGAAGGACCGATTCCAGACCTTGGGGGACCTGCGGAAGTTCGTTTTTCAGCATCACCTGGTACCTGCTCACAGTGCCAAAACCACTGGTAAATGGTTTACTGACCATGGTATTACTATGCTCAATTGGCCTGCCAACTCTCCTGACCTGAACCCCATAGATAATCTGTGGGATATTGTGAAGAGAAAGTTGAGAGACGCAAGACCCAACAATCTGGATGAGCTTAAGGCCGCTATCGAAGCATCCTGGGCCTCCATAACACCTCAGCAGTGCCACAGGCTGATTGCCTCCATGCCACGCCGCATTGAAGCAGTCATTTCTGCAAAAGGATTCCCGACCAAGTACTGAGTGCATAACTGAACATAATTATTTGAAGGTTGACTTTTTTTGTATTTGTTACCGGTTTCATATATATATTAACGGCAGTAACAAAGAGATTGTTTTTTTTGTTTTTTTTTTTACAGGGATTCACTACTTTCACCTCCTGATGTCAGCCTGGAAAACAGAATCAGTTGATTAGTGAGAGAAAGAGCGAAACGCCATCTTCAGATCCAAATCTCAATATGAGAGAAAAAGGAAGCGTCTGTCACTTTAGGCGGCGCGGTGCAACAATACTCGCACTTTGGTTCCGGTTTCTTTGGTTCCCCCCTAATTCATATTGTCCCATACAATAAAAGTTGCGATTCTAATGAATGCTTTCAGATATTATTATAACATATATATCATATAAAATATTAATTGTGTTACCACATAAAGGTGTATCACACACTCCCCAACAAATAGAAGTGGCTCCTGACACAAGATATTCTGAACAATTTCACTCTGAACATTCACACATTTTTTTTTTCAACACAACATATTTCAAATATTTCAACTCTAAATGTATCCTATCTGTCTAATAAAGTGTGTGCTAGATATCATTGGAGTATAGAATGTATGTATGTATGTAACTGTCTTTCATGGTTTCTCATCCACAGTGAGCTGGGTACACTACAGGTAGGTACGGGTATGGTGGCATGGACAGGGGTTGGAAGTGGTGGAGGTATGGTCTACTGAGACACTGGTAAGTACACGGTACTTGCTGGATTTCAACTGCGCTGACAGTGGGCTGTGGGTGATAAGCGGGTTGACCCAGGGATGGGTAAGTAAACACACATTTCGGCCGTCTCTCTCTCATAGACTGTCTCAGTGGGACCTGATGTTAAGGTTGTGGTGTGGGGACGTTCTCTTGATGGACAGCATACAGTTCCTCTTGAACAGTTCCAGGTTGCTGCTGCTCCACACCCTGTACATCCTCACTGGATGTCTCCTGTCCCTCGTCTCTAACACTCTCCCTGTCCTGTTCAGGTTCTGCATAACTAATTTCTCCCAGGTGTGTCTCACTCTGGTCGGATCTGTTTTGGCAGTCAGGATTCACATGCGGCACAGGTAAGTAACTTTCAGCTCTTAGCTTTTCCATCGGCATTCGCAACCAGTAACGAGGCACGCTTTCCTCTTCCTCAGAGTCACTTAATTCTGGGTCCTGTGTCTCGTGTATGGGTTTTGAGATGTCTGAAGCTCTCTTCTTTCGCTTTTGTGACTCAGCTGTGTTGGTCGTCTGATTCTGAGGTGGCTCTACAGGTAGATCGTTGACTTGCAACAGGAGGTTCCTGTGTAGAGTGCGAACTGGTCGGCCTCCCGCCTCTGGGCTTACTTTGTAGACAGGATTATCTCCAACCTGTTCTCTCACAATGTAGATAATCTGCTCCCAGTACGGTCTAAGCTTTCCAGGCCCCCCTCGTTCACTCAGATTGCGTACCAGGACTCTGTCCCCAGGCTGAAGAACAACACCTCTGCTTCGTTTATCATAGTATGTCTTGCCTTTAGAGCTGGACTTTCGACTGTTTGAGTCTGCTATTCTGTATGCCTCCACCATTTTTCCTGCCCATTTCTCAGCATATCCTTTTGGTCCATTGTTTCAGCTCCTTTATCTGTTATGAGACCGAAGAGGATGTCCACTGGTAGACGAGGATGTCGGCCATACAGCAAATAGTGTGGGGAGAAACCTGTGGCCTCGTGCCTTGTACAATTGTATGCCTGGAGTACATGGGGTAGGTGGTCTTTCCAATTCTCTTTCTCTTTCTCTCCCAAGGTGCGGAACATCTGCAACAACGTGCGATTGAACCTTTCTGCAGGATTGCCCTGGGGGTGATACGGGGAAGTTCTTGAGTGGGCGACACCCGCTAAGTGCCTGAGAGTTCTGAAGAGTTCATTCTCAAACTCCCGACCCTGGTCATGGTGCAGTTTGGCCGGGTACCCGAATCTAGGAATGAAGTCATTGAAAAGTCTGTCAGCAGCCGTCTTGCCAGCCTTGTTCCTGGTGGGGTAAGCTTGTGCAAATCGGGTTAAATGATCAACCACAACCAGGATATACTTGTATCCACCTCGGCAGGCTTCCAGGTGAAGGAAATCGATACACACCAACTCAAGGGGCGAATTTGATGTAATACTTCCCATTGGTGCTCTTTCATGTGTGGCTGGCTTCTTCTGCTTAATGCAAGAGCACTTTCTGGTCACATACTCCTCTATATCTCTTTTCATGAAAAGCCAGTAGAACCGCTCCCTCGCTAGGGTCAGAACTTTTTCTACCCCAACATGGCACATGTTGTTATGCAGCTGGGTGAGTACTGTTCGTTTGTAGGTGACGGGCAGGACCAGTTGTTGTCGACCTGCACTCTTCCTGTAGAGAAGGTCATTCTCTATGTGTAATCTGCTCCACTCTCTTAACAGCCTCCTTGCGTGTGTGTCCATTCTCTCTTTGTCATCCTCTGTTGGTGGTGTGTCATTTTCCTTCAGCGCCATCACTTTCCCAATAGCGGGGTCTTTTCTTTGTTCCCTTACAAGCTCATCATGACTGACTTCCGGCAGAGTCTCAACTTGAGGTTGGCTTTGGGATGTTAGGTTGAGGGCTGCCACCCAGGCCACGTCTCCTTGTTGTGCTCTCCGGCTTCCTTCCCATACAGCACATACTGCCTCCTCCGATATCTCTTCCGAACATCCAGCCATGAAGGTGTCAATGTCCAGTGGGCAACGTGATAAGGTGTCGGCATCGATGTTGGTTTTGCCTGGCCGGTATTTGATATCAAAGTTGAAATCGGCCAGTTGCCCCACCCACCGGTGACCAACTGCGTTCAGTTTGGCAGAACTCAGGATGTATGTGAGGGGATTATTGTCCGTGAAGACGGTGAAATGTGGAGCGTAGAATAAGTAGTCACGGAACTTCTCACATATTGCCCACTTCAATGCGAGAAATTCTAGCTTTCCGATGTGTAGGTGATAATTTTGTTCCGCTGATGTTAGCGTGCGTGACCCGTACCCAATCACCCTCATCTTCCCATCCTGGTTCTGATAAAGAACTGCACCGAGACCTTTTTGGGAGGCATCTGTGTGGAGTGTAAAGGGGCAGTTGAAATCTGGATACGCCAGCACTGGGGGTTTGGTCAGCCGGTCCACAAGGTGTTCAAGGATCTGTTGGTGTTGCCTATTCCACTCTACTGGAGTACAGGAGGACTGCTGATTGCGTTTTGTTTTTCCTCTTGACGGTTTGGTCGGAGGGGTGCTGGGCTTTGACTGGAGCAGGTCATACAGGGGCTTGGCTATACGTGAGAAATCCTGCACGTATGTTCGATAGTAGCTCAGAAATCCAAGCAACTGCCTGACGTCCCCAACTGTCTGTGGAGTCTTGTCTTTCAGGGCCCGCACTGCTTCAAGGTCTTTGGGGTCCATTTTGACTCCTTCCGCTGACACCAGCCGGCCGACATACCGGACCTCCTTGCGGAAGAGCTCGCATTCCTCCGGCTTCAGCTTTACCCTATGTTGTTGCAAGGCTTGGAGGACTCTGCGTAACACCTCCACATGCTCATCAAATGACCTGGAGAAGCACAACACGTCGTCAAGGTAAGGGATGCAGCATTCATCTCTCAGTGTGTCAAGCATACTTTCCATGCTCCTTTGGAAAGCCGCTGGGGCATTCGATAGCCCAAAGGGTATTCGAACCCACTCATAGAGCCCCCACGGAGTTATGAATGCGGTCAGGTACCTTGATCCTTCAGCAATAAAGCCTTGGTGGTAGGCTTTGCCCTGATCGAGGATCGAAAACCAGGCATATCCCCCCAGGGAGTCGGTGAGGTCCTGAATTCTGGGAAGAGGGTGACGGTCTGGCACAGTTTTGTTGTCGAGGAGACGATAGTCGACACACAGGCGTAAGGACCCATCCTTCTTTCTCACACAGATGACAGGAGCTGAATAAGGTGACTGGGACTTCACGATCCACCCTTTAACCAACAGCTCCTGGATGTACTCCTTCACTTCCCTGTAGAGCGGTTTTGGAATGGATGCATAGGCCCTCTGAACTGGGATGTCATCCTTAGTCCTGATCTCCATCTGTAGGGAGGGGATGCACCCTATGTCGTCACTGTCACGAGCAAAGGCTCCACATTCCTCATAGAGCACTTTCTTGACTGCCTGTTGATGTTCAGGGCTGAGGTGACTGATATCAACAGGAGGAAGCCAGGACTCAGGTGGAGAGGTGCTGGGAGAAACGACAGCCTTGACCTTGATCGATGTCATCTTTCTTGGTGTGGGATCAGCCTAATGTGACTCTGGTGCATCAGCCTCAATGACCTTGATAATGTTTTGGATAGTTCCTAGAGTGGTTCTCCTCGGCAGGGTGATCTCATGCTTTGAGTGATTGGAGATGGGCACCTTAACATAAGGTCGTCGGGTGTTATTAATTTCTAAGAGGCCTTCTCCTACACTCAACTGCTCTAAGATTCCTTCTGTTGGTTCATATAGAACAATGGGGTTCGAGACATCAAAGTTTGGTGGTATTCTACACCATACATGGACTGTTCTGCCAGGGGGAATGATGGAATGGTCTTGGCCCACTCTTATAGTGACTGGATCACAGTATGTTTTAGGAGGCACCTGGATGGAATTTACAATGGCCTCCACCTGTTCCTCCTCCATTCCGAAGGCACTGCGGAGAAGGCTGACCACTGTTGCAACTGCATCGCCTGAGGACTCTTTCCTTCTGATGATCTCCTGGAGTACATTGGCTCCTAGAAGGGGCTGGGGCAATGGCAGCGGGCTGACCAGGAAAGGGGCCTGTATAGTTATGTTTGGGTCTTCATTCCCGGCAAGATTAACAGTGAGCTCAACCCATCCAGTAAAGGGGACAGCATGGCCAGTGACTGCATAGACGCCAAGTTCTTCCTCTAAAAGCTCAGAAAGAGGTCTCAAGATATGAGTAGGAATGTGAGTGTCAGTCCATTGTTGGTCAATTATGCTCACTTGTGAGCCTGAATCAAACAAGACTGTAGCTGGGTACCCGCCAATCAAACATTTCAGCAGACTTTTTTTTCCAATTAGGGGCGCTTTGCAGGCGATGTTACTCTGGCTGGTCAATACATGTGAATTTTGCTGTTTGTTTTGCTTGGGGTGTCTTGTTAATTGTTTGTTATTTGTTAATGTTTGGGACTGAAGCTGCTCACCGGTCTCTGGGCGTCCCTCGACAAAGACCGAGCTCCGTTTCCCTGCACCCTGACTCGTTGAAGGCATCCCACTGCTCGGTGTCTTGCCTCTCCACACACAAAGCAATGGTTACACTCCTGCACATTCTGTTCTGGACATTTCGGACATCGAGATGTTCTTCCTCTCACCTGGACTATAGATTGTCCCAGCTGTGGTTGGAGAGGTCTGTTAGAGGTTGGCTGAGAAGGAGGGTAAGGCAATCGAGTATTTTCTGTCTGCTGCTCCATCAAAGAAGCCACCATGCGTGTCAGGGTCTCTACCTGAGAAGTGAGCTGTTGTATTGTCTGGCGATTTTCATCGTCTGATGGTGTATCTCGTGACTTGTTGTTGTTGTTAAGGTCTCCCGTCTCAACCTTGGCGCTGTGTGCTTGGGTCACCTTTTGTCGGGCGGGTTGGCCCAGTCGGCGCTGGTGCTCATTCTCATCACTTAGTATTTTCATGACCTGGCGAAGGATTTCCTCGTCCGTGACTTGACTGTTTGAAATTAGAGGTCTTAGTCTCTGTCGGAGGTCAGCGTGTTTTGTCCCAAAGCCCTGGTAGATGGTATGGAGGAACACTTCCTGGATGGTCTTGGGATCATATGAAATGTCTGCACTGGCCTGTCGGGACTGGAAAAGGATTTTCTGCTTGAGCCCAATCATGCGGTAGAGAAACTGCTGTGGTGATTCTTGGTCTGATTGCCTGGCACACATTAATTCCTGGAACATCTCAGTCGTTGCTTTCTCTCCGAGGTGGGACCTGAGGAAGCCTTTGAGTTCAGATACTGTAATTGAGTCTTTGTTTACAAGCATATCTTTAAAAGCTCCTGGTTTGATGATCCTCAACACCCCTCTCACCACTTCTGCTTCAGCAAAGCCCTCTTTCACTCCCTCGTCGATTTGTTTACTGATGTTATTGTAATTTAAATCCGAGTTCTGATCCCCAACCTGACCACCATGTACTTTAAAGTCTCTGCGCTGCAGGTAGGAAAGGTCTTTCAGTAGTACTGGTCTCTCTGAGTTCATCGATGGCATGTAGTGTAACTCTGATTCACCCTGGTGGAAGTAAGTTGTGGGTGATGTGGTCACTGTACATTCTTGTCGTCTCAGTTTCTCACCCAGCTCTTCATAGACTTTTCTCAGTTCTTCTAATGACTGTGTTGTTGTATTGGTATGAGTTCTAGAGTGAGGTTGTGTTTGCATAGCGGTACTGTTAGGGTGAGAATGAAGTTGTGATGTAGGGTTTGGGACTGTAGTGGATGGACTTTGACTAGGTGTAACGTGTGTGCTACCATCACTCAATGTACCCACTGGGAAATTAACCGGAGCATCAGCATTAATTACTCTACCTATCAAATCATTTAAAACCAACAACTGACCCATACCTTCATCCTCCAGTCCTAGCAAGGTATCAGATTGCATGTAAGAGACTACATACTCCATGCAGCTTTCTTCATCATTCGCATTCAGCTCTTCCTCATTTTTACTGTTGTTGATTGCAATGTCTTTTGCAACCTGATAGATGTCGTTACCTGAGAGTCTGAATAGTTGTTTCTTGATGGCCCACACTAATTCTTTACGAGCTGACGACATGGTGTATAGTTTTGATGTCCCCTTGTGGCTTGTGAGTTCAGTAAATCAACGATGTAGTGTCTTAATAAGTGGCGTGTGTGTGTGTGTGTGTGCGCGCGTGTCAACCTCCGGATCACAAATGAGATCTCTGATGCTGGTGTGCGATGACCACTGGATCAGCGTGTAGCCCTCCGGACAGTGGCGTGCGCTGGCCCCACGGCAAGTAGCGTGCGCTGGCCTCAGGATCAGCAGTGCGGCTCCCAAGCGAAACGGAGTTCCCTTCTCTCTTTGACCTCCCTCCTCGGACACCCACGGGTTGGCTCCTGGCCTGCAGCAGCGTCTTGTCACCTTGGTCGCGTGGTTCTTGTATCTCTGGATCTGCTCCCCCAATGGTTGTGATGAGGAGAGATCCCGGACGAGCCCCCACAGTTTGTTACCGGTTTCATATATATATTAACGGCAGTAACAAAGAGATTTTTTTTTACAGAGTACGAACCTGGAAAACCGAATCAGTTGATTAGTGAGAGAAAGAGCGAACCGCCATCTTCAGATCCAAATCTCAATATGAGAGAAAAAGGAAGCGTCTGTCACTTTAGGCGGCGCGGTGCAACAATACTCGCAGTTTGGTTCCGGTTTCTTTGGTTCCCCCCTAATTCATATTGTCCCATACAATAAAAGTTGCGATTCTAATGAATGCTTTCAGATATTATTATAACATATATATCATATAAAATATTAATTGTGTTACCACATAAAGGTGTATCACATATTAAAAACACTTTTCTTTTATTGGTCGGATGAAATATGCTAATTTTTTGAGACCGGCATTTTGGGTTTTCATGAGCTGTATGCCAAAATCATCAGTATTAAAACAATAAAAGACCTGAAATATTTCAGTTGGTGTGCAATGAATCTAAAATATATGAAAGTTTAATTTTTATCATTACATTATGGAAAATAATGAACTTTATCACAATATGCTAATTTATGAGAAGGACCTGTATACATAATCTAAAAGCAATTTAACTAAGGTTGAAAAACATTCTGTTCTTTGAAAAAAAAAAGGTTTATTTAAAATTTATATAAATTAAACCGTATAAAAAATATACTGAAACCGACTGTTTCAGATAAAACAAGATCCAATCTACGTTTTTTAGAGAGCTGAAAGAGGTGTTTTCACATCAGCTTTGATCCTGACCCTCTGTGTCCCCAGTGTCTGTGTTTACACGCTACAGTACACTCTCGTCCGAATTTACTACAAAATCATAATATCTTCAAAGCCATTTTTTTAATTAAAACCAAATGTATCTCATGCAGGAGTACCATGTTTTTGACAGTTTTCTGACGGTTCACCTATGAATTACGGTTGGTGCGCGGCTAGCATCTCTTGTACCCCTCTCTCTCCCTCTCATGCATTCATTCGTTTACAAGTCTTATTTTCTTCTTTTAATGAATATAAACACATTATACATTCACAAACAATATAAAACAAAACATTTACATTAGTTTTAGTTATCACTAAAATATACATTTTACCACGATCGGGGAAAAAATATATAATTGAACAGAACGAAAAATATGGTCTAATTTTTTACAGTATATGATGCCTTTAAACCATATTACATTTCATTCCTGTAATTTTCTTCATGTTATGCTGCTTTATCTCATCTGCTGATAGAGATATTTTAACACTATATTCATAAAGTATGCGTTATTTGACTTAATATCAACGCGTCTAATGTCCCAATCACCAGCCAGACTGTTGTATGAAATATACTTTTATTTTGAAAATATGACCACGTCCTGTTGAAAATACTTTTATTTTGAAAAGACGAGGATATCCTGTTGACACGTGCTTAGCTTTAGCTTGACAAATTCAGTTTGCTATGTATAGAATTTGTGAAAAAACTATTCTGGGTCCGTTAAATCAACGTTTTGCCATCGCGTTATCCGTTTGTCATCTATGAACACGACATCGCGGGGGTGTAAGCGCTCCCGGTTAGGAACGCACGGTTCTACTGGTCTTAGTGAAACGGCTTCCTCCGGTGGAATTCATACGCACTTATTGTATCAGCCCTAAACCTACCAATGCAGTAAACGGTAGTATAACTGATCTTTTTCAAAAGCGGTTTAATTATTTATTTTAACCATACGCCTACAGTACCACCACACAATAAAATGCTGCATGCACGTACATTTTTAATTAAATTTAGTGTTTAAGCGATCTGAATTATGACTACCCTATAAATTTAATCATAAACCGCACGTAGCTTGTTATATCACTATAATATCCACGCCGCTATACAAATTTGTATTCTGATAAACCATATAAACAAGGGGACATACACATGAACATATCAAGTTAAAAAGAGACATCTCTATTTTAAACAATATGAAAAAAATAATAAAATATAAAATTATATATGACGGCATGTTACTAAACCAGAACATACATTTTAAACAAGTATTCATCATGTTTATAAAACACATCTCAGTAACAGACATGTTACTAAACCAAAGCAAATCATTTATCATACATTTTTAATCATGTATTCAACATATACTTATATAACATATACAAACACGTTTTAAACATATTTTAAACAAAAACTGATCATAAACGCCGCCTTCTCAAAATTACAGACATGTACAATCATGCTGATCACATACTATGGATATTCAGACTTTTAGCCATTAATACGTTTTAGGATAATAAAAAACACCAATGTCTGGGGGATGCCAAAATATCTCCAGTCCCCCAAAACCCACTCAGACTCCAGGGGTTAAAGAATATGGAAATAAATAATTATATAATGACATCATCATTCTAAAGCAATTCATTAAACAAAAAAAGTATAACTTAAAAAAAGATAACTTCTTTTAAATGTGATTATATATAGCATAGTATATAAAATAAACATTTCTGATGATACATATAAAAAACATATCCCTTACATCTTTTTTAGACCAGTGAGAGATGTCCAAACATGAATGAAATATCCCCAAAATAAAATAATACGACTTAAAAAGTAAAATAAAATGTTTAAATCATAAACAGAATCTCACAGGTCCTAGTCCGGGTATTCTCCTGTATGTGTGACCTGAAAGGGTGCTTCACACACCCCGCACGGCGAGGGTGGAGTTCCAGACCGCATGATCTAAGTCAATGGTGTACATTATTTCAAAGCTAACATTAATTTAATGTTTGAATAATCAGTTCCCCCACTACATCTGATATCCGCTGTTTCTTAATTCAACAAAATGATGATATATATTACCTAAAATATTTATATTTTTTTATAATATTATATAATAAATAATTATTTATATCATATCATATACATGATTATATTATATTAGATGCGTTATGCATTAATCACTTTAGATTCTTTAAATTATTATTTTTAGCACGATCTTCAAAGTTTTTAATACCAACCCTCTCTCTCTCTCTCTCTCTCTCTCTCTCTCTCTCTCTCCCTCCCCCTCCCCCTCTCTCTCTCCCCCTCTCTCTCTCTCTCACACACACACACACACACACGATTAAACATGATGCCAAAGTCTTTCCGTATGTTTTAAAAATGAAAAAAATAAAAATATTGATTTTGCTTTAAATGTACGCTGAGGAGCTCGTTTGTCACAGCATAGACTGTGAAGTTTAGATGAAGTTGTTTTATCTTTTAGAGGAAAGACCCTCGGTTGTATTCGGTCATTAAAGATGGCTTTGCAGACCCACGCATCCTAGAGATGTAATTTGAGAACTGCGCTTTCCTACGGTCGTAAACCTTTCACATATCTAAGGTACTGTCAGACACAGAGCAGGAAAGACATTTTTTTTCTTTTTTTTTTTTTTTTTTTTTTGCAGGGCCTCTGTTTAGCCGTTCCAAAATTCCTCCATTTAAAAGCGAAAATAAAATATTAAAATGACCGTCTGTACATCTAACGGCTGTAGTTCTATTTTATATATTTTATATTAAAAGTATCCTTACTATCCATATTATATTCTTTATTTAAAACAATATATTTAACCGACAGTACCCCCCCCCCCCCCCCCCCCCAACGTGTGTTTTCCATCAGTTGTTTGGCCTTCAGCCTTTTTACATAGTGCTTTTCATTTACTGTAAGATCGCTTTACACCGGTGTAATGAAAGTTAACTTTTCTTAAAGTTTATAGTTGTATTTTACTGTATCCGCATCCTTCAATCCTATAGATTGTATGCGTACTGTAAAATAACAAATATACATTTTGCTTAAAGTCAGTAAAATAATTACATCTACAATTTTAAACGTGTTTAAACGCATCGTCTTATTTTTTTTAAATAACCCGATGACCGGCATCGTTTCTTCATATAATTTATGCACCCAAGTGCTTTTCTCACACGAGTAGAAAACTCTGTCTCTTTGGATGTGTTTGGCAGAAACATAATTTCTACATCAGAATTTTTTTTTTTTAAATGTACGACTGAACTTTTCTCATTCGACAGAAATACTATTTTCAAATTATTTACCCGGTCTATAACACTCGGTGTAAATGTTCTCACCTAGAACAGAAAACATAGGCTTTGACTATTTTGTAGGCATGGTGTATTGTTAAATGGTTTACTAAAAAATTAAAGCACCGGCAGCTGTGATCTTCAAAATGAAAGAAATGTACGAGCTAAGGATGTTTCAACTATTATCATAATTTCCTTTTGACCCGGATAAACCGGTAATTAATTTTCTATGCAAGTGACACAATATACAGTTCTCATACTATTTGTGTAAATAGTAGGGGTGTAACGATACGCGTATTCGTATTGAACCGTTCGGTACGAGGCTTTCGGTTCGGTACGTGGTACGCATTATGGACCGAACGGTTCGTTGGACTAATTAATTATATTTGGAAAATGTAAAAAAATTGTGAAATATAACAAGGTAGCCCAATAACCCAAACGACGTAACAGGCAACGCCCCTGACACCCCCGAAGAAGAAAAAAACACCAACTTATATGTTTTTGTTCTCAGTCAGGCGCTCACTCACTCCGTAGCTAATACACGCTGAAGGCTCGTTGCAAAATGGCCAATGCGTTTAACAGACCAGAAATAGAAGATCCTCCAATAACCAACAGGTCTGGTGTTTGGGTGCACTTTGGATTCCCTGTAAGCTATAATGGTGATGGCAAGAGAGGGGTGGATAAAAAACAACGATATGTCGCATCTAGGGTACACCAGCGGGAATACAAAAAAAAAAAAAAAAACACCAGCGGGAATACTTGAAACATGTCAACTCATTTACGCCGACATCACCTTAGTGTGTCAGTATCTGGGAAAAGACGCAACAAACTATCCCCGCAGCATTTAGACAGACATTTCCAACGGATTCAAACAGGACAAAAGACATCACCACGGCAATTGGTAGACTACATTTACGTTATAGCCGTGGATATGAGACCTTACTATTTACCATTCATTCATACAGGCGCGCTGCTGCTGCTGTAGGTGACATAGAGGGAGACCGCCGACAGACCAGACTCTTGTCTTCATGACAACAATATAAACTTTTTTTTACACACCTACGCCTACTGATAAAGGACACCGTCAACAGTATTGATGGGAAAATAGACAGGTGCAATATTTAAAAATCGATAATTATTTATTTATTTTTAAAATTACATTTATATCTGAATTTATATCAACCTACAGACTTTCAAATATCAAAATGTCATTGGATGCGCATGCGCAGTGGACGGTGATGGCTGCTTAATATCGACGCTCCACCTCAGTGCCTATTTTTCGCCCTTTTTCAATCCCTACTAAGTTTTTGGCCGCATTTCATGTAAATATCTGGATCTAGTGCTATTCTAGATTGCATCTAAAAGAGATTTAATCCAGTCCCCGGCGAAGAAAGAGCAGAAAGATGACGATCGCCTTCATGACGCCATTGCCGAAATGCTCGATAATCAACTGAGCGCCATAAAGAAAAGCATGACGATGATTGTTCGCGAGGAAATATCGACGATAACAGCACGACTGGACTCGCTGGAAAAAGATGTCAAATCGTTCGGCAGTAGATGTGACAAGATGCAGGCAATGGTCCGGAATTTTAAGAGAGACCCGATTGCTAACAAGTCCTGTCTGAAGGAGCTCCAGGAGAAATTACTTCTTTACGAGGATAAATCCAGACAAAATAACCTAAGGTTGGTGTTCTTACTCTTTCGCCCTAAAATTGCGAGATTTCTTGACTTCACCGTGTTTAATGGACGCTAGATCTCATCGCGACGTAGCGAACTGTAAACCACACACTTTCTCATCGCATTACGCTAAGAAACAAGTACAATCGTATGCTTACAGGACTTTGCTCATTCTTTCTGTTTAAATTTGTTTAAACGGACTTTCACATTCTTATTTTCATCAACTAAGTGTAATTTCCTAGGCCTCGCGGATTGTTTTCTAGTTTTGCCGTCAACCTCTTTGTTCATACGCCGCGATATCTCTGTGAATCTTCTTGATTTCACAAAATATTTTATCTCTTACGTTATATCATTATACTATCCTAGTTTATATCAGATACAAGTTTGTTTCTTAATATTTCTCGCAAGTCAAACCCTAACCAGGCCCCCTTCACCCTCCTCCACTTTTGAGTGCAACACCCCCAACCCATTTTTATTTTTTTGGTTGAATGTATAGAAGATCCACCACTACTTCCTCGTGACTATGGCTAGTCTTTATCCCCTGTGAGCGGCTGACCTCATAAACTCTGCAGGTTTTCTTATGATCTGCGAACAAGGGTTTTACAGCACGGTCGACGGAGCTACTGCAACATCTTGTCAATCAACACATTATCTACGTGGACTGACAGAATCGGCTTCAACGATCAAATTTGTCTGAAACTGGCGCACACAAATTTTTCAAATAATGAGACTTCGACGGATCTGAACCATAAACCAGAAATTGAAACTGAAATTGCACAAGGCCTGGATCGTCGTGGATTTTAAAAACGTTCAGTTTACGTCTTGGAACAAATTCTGAAAAGGATGTCTGCCACTACCAGCGCTGCTGCGGATGAGCGAGTGGAGTGCGGCTGTGCCGAAGGAAAGATGTGTCCTGTAAAATCCAACATAGACTCTATGTTTAAACAATGTTACAGAGAGCAAATGATTGATCTGATGCGTAAAATCATAGACAATGCGTCTGATCCGAATCATGATTGTACGACGGATTCCAAGCGCTTAACACATGGCAAGAAAGAAATGGACGTTGTAAGAAACCTGAAAAATAATCCATGGCCCGATTTGACGAGCTTGTATACGACCAGCAAGGCGCCGATTTGTGTAACGACCAGAAAAATTCTGTATGTGACGGCCGAATGTAGCGACGAGATGTACATTAACGAGACTCTCTGTCTGTGTACGTGCATAACGGATTTGTGTGTGATGTTAGTCGCTAAACATTATGGGTTACATGAAATTATTGAAACCGTTGTCAATTTCATAATAGAACAAAACATGAGGGCCTGCCGAGATTTTCTTTTCTGGCTAGATAACTTGTGATGTCATCCCTATTGTTTGTAGCGGCAATTTGATCATATTTATACCTACTTCAATGTAAGAATGTAAAATGAACAATATATTGTTGAAATAAAAAAAATGTTGTATCCCTTCACTGAATATTCTTTCTCAGAGTTCATTTTTTGGATTTTAATGATTTAGCATACGTCTTTATCCAAAGTGACCTACAATGAGTATGACAGAAGAGAAATCTTGCAATTTTAGGGCGAAAGAGTAAGAACAAACATTTTTCTATGCGGTGTTAGGCTATATTGTTCTGACGGTCATTATAAAGTTTTGTAAATTTATTTTCATTTCAACATATTAATGAACGCTGTTACAGATTTTTTCTTAGTAACGTGCAATACAATAGTTTGTTAAAAGATAACCCTATGGGCTGTTCGAGTAACACCGTCGTCTCCGATGCTCGAAGTTTTCACCGCTTACATCCACCCCGCTAGCCTAAACCTGTAACTCTATCATAATTATTTAAAATAACTATAAACTTCATGTGTGACACCTATGTAACTGACTAAAACTAATATGTATGCTAAACAAACATTTGCGGTTGTGAAAAAATGAAGTGAATTAATAGATATCAGAAACTGCTCGCCTCGTGAATGGGTTATTTAGACGTGACAAAGCGCAGTTCCAGTTGTAGTGCGGTTTCCGGATCAGACCTTAAGCACGATGAATGACTAAAACAGTCAAAATCATCCCGCCTCTCACTTAAATGAACTACTTATCAACACCGGTTTATTTATTGAAATACTGTACAAAGACAAACAAACAATAATGTATACAGTAGTAGAAAAAAAAGCTATTTACAGAGTTGCATTAAAACTTTCACAATAGTTTAGAAGAGTGGATTTCACTATTAGGTTTTTGTTATTCTGATACACATTTCCTGTATAAAAGACTATATCTATAACCTTTTCAGGTGAATGTAGTGCAATCTTATGGATCTTAAACGTAATCAGGTTACAACAAGGTGACATAGTCCCTCTAGCAAATCCGTCAAAAGTGGACAAAGCAGAAAAATCTCAGCACGCGGTAGATGGTAATGCTTATGACCGAAGGGGAGTACACATAGGCCTACTCTTTAATGTCAAGCGGAAATGTTAAAACAAACGAATACGACGAGTAAAATGTGAACGTGGTCATCAGCTATATGAACAAGAGCTCTAGATGTAGGGGCAATATTTTTATGCCGTAGTTATGCTGTAAAGTTCCTATGAGCAGGGACTGTATGTTTGACCACAGTCAGAGAAAACTCTTCATCAGAAAACTGCAAAACAACATGTAAACTGATCAGTCGACTATCTCTGGTAAAAATAAATAAATAAAATTATACATGTTTACAAGTCACACATTGACAATTTTTGTCTTATGTGCTCATTACAGCTAAAATCACTGAATTATGAAATGCAAAAGTGTGTACGGCATTTTTCTATAACCGTTACAAAAGTGAGAACATCGTAGTTCTCAGATGTGTTTGTATTACAATGGTAGCCCATCTAACAAATCTGTCAGAAGTGGAGAAGCAAAGATGTTTAGCACATACACACGTACACCAGAGATGTTGCTTTATTTGAATCAAAGAAGATGGCCGTAGGAACTGATAACATTCTTTAATGTCGTCGTGTTGTGTTTTGTCAAAATAATAAAAAAGTTCGGGCAAATGTTTAATAATTTTTCTTAAATGAATAGAATGCGCTCACCCCGCTCTCTTTCCCACGCGAGAGTTAGCATGAACTTACAGGAGTCTTAAAACAAAATGTTAATTGTGTCATCTGCTATCTGAACACGATGACTAAATCTAACGGAGTAATAAAAATATCATTTACAAATCAACATTTAAAAAAAAAAAATACTTTAACAATTGTATTCTGAATTCTATATGCGTTGTGAACGTTAGTTTTCTTGCTATACTCTCTTTCTTAGTGATTCGGTCGCTTGAATACACGAAAGGTTATGGATAAAATGTATCTCACAAGAGTGTGGAAACTTTAACATGCTCAAACTTAAACGAGTGTGCAGCTTTCGGTGGAACCATTTGATTTGTTTAAGCTGTAATAGTTTTAAGTGTAAAACAGCTAGACTTCATTTTTGCATCGATGCTTCATGCGATCACACTTTTTGGACGGACACAAAGTTGCACTAAAAGAAATATCTCGAAGAGAAAAACTGTAACTTAATTTCTTAATTTTCATTTATTCCTTTTACGATGACACCGCACAAAGATCGCCTAAAAACGTACGGTCCAACAAACAAATTGTGAATGGCCGTCCAAAATCTTGATGCGGCTAAATCTTGAGGTGTAAGAAAAATGTCATTTACAAAACATTCTGATTCTTAGATGTGAAACACCCTTGACATAATCTGTTGGCGTACAAAAATGGTCATAAAATGTTTTAGCACGGCTATTTACACAAATAGTCACTTGCATAGAAAATTAATTACCGGTTTATCCGGATCAAAAGGAAATTATGATAATAGTTGAAAAATCCTTAGCTCGTACATTTCTTTCATTTTGAAGATCACAGCTGCCGGTGCTTTAATTTTTTAGTAAACCATTTAACATTACACCATGCCTACAAAATAGTCAAAGCGTATGTTTTCTGTTCTAGGTGAGAACATTTACACCGAGTGTTATAGACCGGGTAAATAATTTGAAAATAGTATTTCTGTCGAATGAGAAAAGTTCAGTAGTACATTAAAAAAAAAAAATTCTGATGTAGAAATTATGTTTCTGCCAAACACATCCAAAGAGACAGAGTTTTCTACTCATGTGAGAAAAGCACTTGGGTGCATAAATTATATGAAGAAACGATGCCGGTCATCTGGTTATTTAAAAAAAATAAGATGATAGACGGTGTGCCTTGCTTTAGTGACACACGATGCGTTTAAACACGTTTAAAATTGTAGATGTAATTATTTTACTGACTTTAAGCAAAATGTATATTTGTTATTTTACAGTACGCATACAATCTACAGGATAGAAGGATGCGGATACAGTAAAATACAACTATAAACTTTAAGAAAAATTAACTTTCATTACACCGGTGTAAAGCGATCTTACAGTAAATGAAAAGCACTATGTAAAAAAGGCTGAAGGCCAAACAACTGATGGAAAACACACGTTGGGGGATGGGGGGGGGGTACTGTCAGTTAAATAAATTGTTTTAAATAAAGAATTAGAGCTGAAACAACAAATCGATTTAATCGATTAAATTCGATTATTAAAATAGTTGTCAACTAATTTGGTCATCGATTAGTTGCTAAATAACTTTTATTTGCCGTAAGCGGCTCATTTCGTGCATATTTCAAATCTGCGGTGACCAAAGTGTGGCAGTAATGAGCCACCGGAGGTTTTACTCAGCCACTACAGCAGGAGAAGTAGCGAATAGCCAATAGCTGGCCTCGTTTTATGTCACGTGCTTCCCGAACAGCGTCTCTGCAGCATTCAGCCGCATTCAGCGGGATGTGGGAGTACTTTACTTTGAGCATTCAAAAAAGAAGAGTAACCTGTAAACTCTGCACTACTGAAATGTTTAAGGGGTCGTTCACATATCGCGACTTTTGCGCGCTCAAGTTCGTTATTTCCAATATAGGCACGCGGTATGCGCGCTCATAATGGAAGCCGCAAGCGCACCGCGGGTCATGTGACAAGAACTAACCAATCAGCTTCATCCTTTCCCGTAACAACGCTGAAAGCTCAGCCAAGATGAAGGAACAGCTGATCATAGTTGTATATGGATTGCCATTTTGAAATAAATTTAGTAGCAGAGCTACTGCAAGCGATTTTTAGAGCTGCAAATCCATTTATCCTTTGCTGAAATTTCCGCGTCTTCATGGAGAGAGCACGTCATGGTTGCTTAGCAAAGGCAGACGCCTCAGGGGTGCAACTGCCCGAGCGCTTTGGAAAGAAAGAGAAAGCAACGCGCCTAGCGTTTTCCACGCGTTTTTAGGCGCGATATGTGAACGGCCCCTAAGACGTTTATTTGTGCAGATTCTCCAATACAATGTTGTTTGCAATTGTTTAGTCGTAAAAGCTGATAACATTGCTTTTTAACAGTTAACATTTAAAGCTTTACAAACATGTTCTGTGGTCAGTTTGTGGTTTACCAGTTCATAATTCAGTCTTGCAGCTTAATTATGACTGAATGAGAGAGGTAAATGTTTAAATATATTTGAAATGCACTTTTTTTCTAAGTATTCACTGCTCTTTTTCACACAGCAGGTTTTTTGTGTGTGTTCAATTTTTTTTTATCTGGACAACCTTCTGATGGATTTTAGTTTAAAATGTGAGTTCCATTCAGGTTTCATGCCATTGGCACTTTATTAGAAAGGATTGTTTACAATTTCACAGCATAAGCTATAAAGCTGTTTCCCAGTAAATTATAAAATGCAATGTACTGCAATTTTATTCTGTTTTATCCTTATTCTTCGTGAAAATATGTTCTTAAAGATTCCTTAATAAACTTTGTTCAGGATGTTAAACTACTTTAGGAGCTCTAAGGACTGCCACGGTGAAAACATTATTTGAAATCTCCTTGTGAAATTTGCTAGAGTATGGGTCAGTGTTTTGATTGCAGAAGAGTTCGACAAAGGATCACTAACACATAATAAAACAACTCCAGGTATATTTTTGATGAGGATATGACAATGCAGAATGGTTAAAATCTCTTAAAAATCTATGCTGAGTGATAAATACCCTTTATTTATAATTTACTTGGGGAAAAATGGGCAAAACTAAAATATAAGTACACAAACCGATTAATCGATTAACCGTAAAAATAATCGACAGATTAATCGATTATCAAAATAATCGTTAGTTGCAGCCCTATAAAGAATATAATATGGATAGTAAGGATACTTTTAATATAAAATATATAAAATAGAACTACAGCCGTTAGATGTACAGACGGTCATTTTAATATTTTATTTTCGCTTTTAAATGGAGGAATTTTGGAATGGCTAAACAGAAGCCCTGCAAAAAAAAAAAAAAAAGTCTTTCCTGCTCTGCGTCTGACAGTACCTTAGATATGTGAAAGGTTTACGACTGTAGGAAAGCGCAGTTCTCAAATTACATCTCTAGGATGCGTGGGTCCGCAAAGCCATCTTTAATGACCGAATACAATCGAGGGTCTTTCTTCTAAAGATAAAACAACTTCATCTAAACTTCACAGTCTATGCTGTGACAAACGAGCTCCTCAGCGTACATTTAAAGCAAAATCAATATTTTTACTTTTATTTTTAAAACATACGGAAAGACTTTGGCATCATGTTTAATCGTGTGTGTGTGTGTGTGTGTGTGAGAGAGAGAGAGAGAGAGAGAGAGAGAGGGTTGGTATTAAAAACTTTGAAGATCGTGCTAAAAATAATAACTTTAAAGAATCTAAAGTGATTAATGCATAACGCATCTAATATAATATAATCATGTATATGATATGATATAAATAATTATTTATTATATAATATTATATAAAAATATAAGTATTTTAGGTAATATATATCATCATTTTGTTAATTAAGAAACAGCGGATATCAGATGTAGTGGGGGAACTGATTTTTCAAACATTACATTAATGTTAGCTTTGAAATAATTTACACCATTGAATTAGATCATGCGGTCTGGAACTCCACCCTCGCCGTGCGGGGTGTGTGAAGCACCCCTTCAGGTCTCACATACAGGAGAATACCCGGACTAGGACCTGTGAGATTCTGTTTATGAATTAAACATTTTATTTTATTTTTTAAGTCGTATTATTTTATTTTGGGATATTTCATTCATGTTTGGACATCTCTCACTGGTCTAAAAAAATGTAAGGGATATTTCTTTTATATGTATCATCAGAAATGTTTATTTTATATACTATGCTATATATAATCACATTTAAAATAAGTTATCTTTTTTTAAGTTATACTTTTTTTGTTTAATGAATTGCTTTAGGATGATGATGTCATTATATAATTATTTATTTCCATATTCTTTAACCCCTGGAGTCTGAGTGGGTTTTGGGGGACTGGAGATATTTTGGCATCCCCCAGACATTGGTGTTTTTTATTATCCTAAAACGTATTAATGGCTAAAAGTCTGAATATCCATAATATGTGATCAGCATGATTGTATATGTCTGTAATTTTGAGAAGGCGGCGTTTATGATCAGTTTTCGTTTAAAATATGTTTAAAACGTGTTTGTATATGTTGTATAAGTGTATGTTGAATACATGATGAAAAATGTATGATAAATGATTTGCTTTGGTGTAGTAACATGTCTGTTACTGCGATGTGTTTTATAAACATGATGAATACTTGTTTAAAATGTATGTTCTGGTTTAGTAACATGCCGTCATATATAATTTTATATTTTATTTATTTTTTCATATTGTTTAAAATAGAGAAGTCTCTTTTTAACTTGATATGTTCATGCGTATGTCCCCTTGTTTATATGGTTTATCAGAATACAAATTTGTATAGCGGCGTGGATATTATAGTGATATAACAAGCTACGTGCGGTTTATGATTAAATTTATAGGGTAGTCATAATTCAGATCGCTTAAACACTAAATTTAATTAATAATGTACGTGCATGCAGCATTTTATTGTGTGGTGGTACTGTAGGCGTATGGTTAAATTAAATAATTAAACAGCTTTTGAAAAAGATCAGTTATACTACCGTTTACTGCGTTGGTAGGTTTAGGGCTGATACAATAAGTGCATATGAATTCCACCGGAGGAAGCCGTTTCACTAAGACCAGTAGAACCGTGCGTTCCTAACCGGGAGCGCTTACACCCCCGCGATGTCGTGTTCATAGATGACAAACGGATAACGCGATGGCAAAACGTCGATTTAACGGACCAAGAATAGTTATTCTGAAATCCTATACATAGCAAACTGAATTTGTCAAGCTAAAGCTAAGCACGTGTTGTAATGAGTATCTATTGTGATGAGTACTGATTGATGCCTGCAGGTGGCAGTAATGTATTGTATAAGATGAAGTGCATTCCCTAGAGGAAAGGCTGGTAATGGAGACATGCTTTGTACAACACCCGGAATAAAGACGCCAGTACCATCAATTCTTTATATCTTTATTTGTTGTCTCTGGAACGATACATGGTACCAGGAGTGGGGTCTGAAAAGCCCAATGGATGCCATTAAACCACTGGGATCGTTGAAGCTGTGTGGAAATGTTGATGCACATTGGAGGACTTTCAATCAGCAGTTTGTATGTTGTTGCTATTGGACAAAAAGCGGCTGTGGATGAAAGAAAAATCGCCCTGTTACTTACCATTGCTGGAGCTGATGCCGTGGAAGTCTATAACACCTTTAATTTTGATGACGAGGCAGACAAGAAGAAACTGGATAAGGTACTGGAAAAATTTGATGCTCATTGTTTGTCAAGGAAGAACGAGACATATGAACGATATGTATTCAGAACACGTGTGCAGCATGAAGGAGAGGCTTTTGATTACTTTCTGACTGATCTCAAGATAAAGGCAAAGACTTGTAACTTTAATGAATTGAGAGATTCAATGATTCGTGATCAGATTGTTTTTGGTATCTATGAGAAGAAACTGAGAGAAAGATTGTTACGAGAATCAGAACTCACCTTGGATTATGCTGTCAAATTGTGTCAATCCAGTGAAGTAGCGAGACCGCAAGTGAAGCAGTTTGATGGGACTAACACAGCCGCTATGTCATTTCCCAGTGTAGAAGTTGATGCCATTTCATTCAAAGACAAGAGAAGAGGTAACACAAGAGGTTTCAGAGATAATGACAATGAAACATTCTCATGCAAGCGCTGTGGGACCAAACATAAGTTCAGACAGTGCCCAGCTTTCGGAAAAAGATGTTCTAAGTGTAATGGCCCCAACCACTTTGCAAAAATGTGTTTTTCTAAAGACATTAAGAGGGAAAATAAAGTGAATTTAGTGGAGGAGGCAGATGACAGTGATTTGAGCGTCTCATTTTATGTGAACATGGTTTCTGAAGAGAAAGTAAATCTGGCTGCTGAAACGTGTGTATCAAGTGATGATTCAGTCAAGTCTTCGATGTGGATTGTTCCTCTTGTGGCTAATGGGACCGTAGTACCCTTTAAATTAGATACGGGTGCAAAAGTTAATTTAATTAACATCAGAGATGTAAAAGCACTGTAAGAAAAACCTCTCATTAAAAAACGTACAGTTCCCCTTAAAGCATATAATGGACAACCAATTGAAACGCGAGGAATATGCCGACTAAACATACAAATAAAAGGAAAGATGAAGAGTTTGATGTTTGTGGTAGTTCCCAATGGTCATGAATCTCTTTTAGGAGATAAAGCGTGTGAAGACCTTCATTTGGTTAAAAGAGTGTATCAAGTCAACAAGGAAACCGTAGTCTTACAGCCTGTCTGTGACAATATAACTGACATTGTCAAACAATTTCCAGATGTTTTTGAAGGTCAAGGCACACTGCCATTTACCTATAAAATACAACTGAAAGATGATGCTTCTCCAGTCATTCATGCTCCTCGGCGGATCCCTGCACCTCTGCGTGAGGCCTTGAAAAAGGAATTGGATCGTATGACCCAATTAGGAGTAATACAACGGATTGAACAACCTACAGATTGGGTAAATTCTATAACTTGTGTGAAGAAGCCTAATGGTGACTTAAGAGTGTGCTTAGATCCTAAAGACCTAAATGATAGCATCAAACGAGAACATTACCAGATACCCACCCGTGAAGAGATCATTAGTGACATGTCAGGAGCTAAGTTTTTTAGCAAATTAGATGCATCTCAAGGATTCTGGCAGATCCGATTGGATTCTGAGAGTAGCCAGTATTGTACATTTAATACTCCCTTTGGGAGATATTGTTTTCTTCGACTTCCTTTTGGAATCAAATCAGCTCCTGAGATTTTTAATCGAGCCATGGAAACTCTTATTGAAGGTCTAGAGGGTGTTCGAGTATATATTGATGATATTGTGGTGTGGGGGTCCACCATTCAACAACATAATCAGCAATTAGTAAAAGTTATGGAAAGAGTTCGAGCACATGATTTAAAGCTCAATCAGAAAAAGTGTCAAATTGGAGTCACAGAGATCACGTTCTTAGGGGACAAGCTGTCTGCAAAAGGTGTGGAGCCACATTCAGCAAAAGTGCAAGCCCTCTTTGATATGCCTCCACCTACAGATAAGAAGGGAATTCTGCGTGCTTTGGGAATGGTGAACTTCCTGGGAAAATTTCTGCCAAATTTGTCAGCTAAAACTACGCATATGAGAAAGTTGTTACAAAATGATCAGGAGTTTGTCTGGACTTCAGTACATGATCAAGAATGGAAGCAGTTAAAGGAGACTCTTACTACTGAACCTTTCCTTGTTTTTTTTTGATCACACACGACCAACTAAGATCTCTACAGATGCCTCTCAGGATGGATTGGGGGCGGTGCTTCTTCAGGCCTTTGAGGATTCCTGGAGACCTGTGGCCTATGCTTCTCGATCTATGACAGAGACGATATTCACAAATAGAAAAGGAGACTTTGGGTTTAGTATTTGGCTGTGAAAAATTTCATGGATATGTCTATGGATTACATACTTTTACAGTAGAGACTGATCATAAACCATTAATCTCCATCATTCAAAAGAACTTAAATGATATGTCACCTCGAATTCAACGCATGATGATGAAATTACAAAGATATGATCTGAATCTAGTCTATACACCTGGAAAGTATATCATTGTGGCTGATGCACTGTCTCGAGCACCAGTATCTTCGGAGATCAGCAAAATGGACGAAGTTGAGATACATGTGAGTATGGTGTATTCAGCGTTACCAGTTTCAGATGAGATGTTAAAATTGATCGCAGAGGAAACTGCAAAGGACGCTGAATTGCAGAGGGTTATTGCTTACCTTCAACATGGATGGATCAAAGGCAAGTGTCCACAGTACCTTCCTTTAAGGGCAGAACAGAATGTGGTTGAGGGCATGCTGTTGAGAATTAACAGAATTGTCATTCCAGTATCAATGCGCCACGACATGCTTCGTAGAATTCATGAGGGACATCTTGGTATCGAAAAATGCAAGAGAAGAGCTAGACAAGCTGTTTTCTGGCCAGGAATTAATGTGCACATTGAGAAATACATCAATCAGTGTGACGTCTGTCTAAGTCATCATTATAAACTGGCCAAAGAACCTATGATGATAGCTGCTCATCCTACTGAACCATGGCAAAAAGTTGGAACTGAACTTTTCCAGTTGAATGGTAAGGATTATCTGGTGGTTATCGATTATTATTCCAATTATCCTGAAGTTGAACAGCTCCATCATACAACATCGAATGACATGATTCAACGCATGAAAAGCATCTTTGCAAGGCATGGAATTCCTCATATTGTGCAAAGTGACAATGGTCCTCAGTACACTAGTTGTGAATTTAAACTGTTTGCGGAACAGTATGGTTTTAAACATACTACTTCAAGCCCACTTTATCCAAAGGCAAATGGTAAAGCAGAAAAAGGGGTACAAATTGTAAAAAGACTTATGAAAAAAGCCGCAGCAAGCAGGTCTGATATAAATCTGTCTCTTCTGAGTTACCGTTCTTCTCCACTCAGTTGTGGATTATCTCCTGGGGAGTTATTGATGAACCGAAAACTGCGTGATACACTGCCAAAAGTATCCCTGAAAACCGCAAACAACAGCCTATCATTGAAAGAGATGCAACATCTTAAAGAGAAGCAGAAAGAATATTATGACAAGGGAGCTCGACATTTGAAACCTCTTTCTGAACGAGATACAGTTAGAATTGCGGAGTCTAATGGATGGAAAAGGAAAGCTACAGTCCTAAAAGAGGTAAACCCAAGATCATATCTGGTTCAAACAGAAGATGGCCAGAAATTGCGGAGAAATCGACAGAGCTTGCTTAAGACTGCAGAAAAATGTCCTCTTGTTGATGAGCCAACCCTGTCTTCAGAACTGCAGTCTTGTGAAATGCCCCCTGTTGATCTGCAACGTCATGAAATGCTATCTCCAGGTATGTGTAGTTCTGCAGAACAAATTTGTGAACTCGAGTTATCTGTACCAAAGACTGACATGCCTCTTTTAAGGAGAACTAATCGAGTTCGAAAAGCTCCTGTTCGAATGGACTTATGAAAAAAAAAAAAAAAAAATGAAATGAACTGATTGTACTTTTTTTTTTTTTTAACAGTTGGGCTGATGTGAATTATTAGTAATTGTGAATCTAATGTGTAAAAAAAAAAAAAAAGGAAAAGAGATGTAATGAGTATCTATTGTGATGAGTACTGATTGATGCCTGCAGGTGGCAGTAATGTATTGTATAAGATGAAGTGCATTCCCTAGAGGAAAGGCTGGTAATGGAGACATGCTTTGTACAACACCCGGAATAAAGACGCCAGTACCATCAATTCTTTATATCTTTATTTGTTGTCTCTGGAACAATACACGTGTCAACAGGATATCCTCGTCTTTTCAAAATAAAAGTATTTTCAACAGGACGTGGTCATATTTTCAAAATAAAAGTATTTTTCATACAACAGTCTGGCTGGTGATTGGGACATTAGATGCGTTGATATTAAGTCAAATAACGCATACTTTATGAACAAAGTGTTAAAATATCTCTATCAGCAGATGAGATAAAGCAGCATAACATGAAGAAAATTACAGGAATGAAATGTAATATGGTTTAAAGGCATCATATACTGTAAAAAAATTAGACCATATTCTTCGTTCTGTTCAATTATATATTTTTTCCTCGATCGTGGTAAAATGTATATTTTTAGTGATGACTAAAACTAATGTAAATGTTTTGTTTTTATATTGTTTGTGAATGTATAATGTGTTTATATTCATTAAAAGAAGAAAATAAGACTTGTAAACGAATGAATGCATGAGAGGGAGAGAGAGGGGTACAAGAGATGCTAGCCGCGCACCAACCGTAATTCATAGGTGAACCGTCAGAAAACTGTCAAAAACATGGTACTCCCGCATGAGATACATTTGGTTTTAATTAAAAAAATGGCTTTGAAGATATTATGATTTTGTAGTAAATTCGGACGAGAGTGTACTGTAGCGTGTAAACACAGACACTGGGGACACAGAGGGTCAGGATCAAAGCTGATGTGAAAACATCTCTTTCAGCTCTCTAAAAAATGTAGAATGGATCTTGTTTTATCTGTAAAAGTCGGTTTCAGTATATTTTTTATATAGTTGAATTTATAACCTTTTTTTTTCAAAGAACAGAATGTTTTTCAACCTTAGTTAAATTGCTTTTAGATTATGTATATTATATAAAAGATAGAATATAAAGAACGGCATGTTTTTCAACTTTAGCATGATAATTAATTATATTATATAAATTATATAAATATTATATAAAATTATAGAATGTTTTATATATAAATGTGAAATAACTAAAATGTGTTTTCAACCTTTAATTGTTTTAGATTATATAAATTATAGGATGTTTTATATATAAATGTGAAATAACTAAAAAGGTTTTTTTTACCTTTAATTGTTTTAGATTATATAAATTATACTGAATGTCACATATATAAATGTGAAATAACCGATCCCATTTATATACTGCTCATGAATGTAATGAGTGGGAGACACACACACACATAACCGTATAACTGGGATAAAGTTCAAACAACCTAACTGACACAAAGTTCAAACAGCTTCTGTCAAAACCACATGATCGATGCATGGGGAGGGTTTCCTATACCGTTAAAACTACCCATCAAAAAATATCATTTAGAACTAACTAGGTCAATAGGGTAAAAGCTTCTGTCAAAACCACATGATCGATGCGTGGGAAAGGGTCATAGTTTAACCCATGAACTCATTCGGAAAGTTCAACCCATCCATCATAAGGTTACTGGAAGTTCAACCTGTCAAAAGGTCAAAGGTCAAAGTCATAAATCATCTTGACAGAAGCTATAGTATAAGCACTACTTACTTATGTTACTGAACAGACTATATATTTTGTATCCCCTTACAGAAGGCATGTTTGGATTTCATTAGTGCTGTCAAATGATTAATTGCAATTAAGAACATTCAAAATAAAGTTTTTGTTTGCATAATAGCCTATGTGTGTATTGTATACATTAAATATTTATATATAAATACACAAAGCATACATTTTGAAAATATTTACATGTATATATGTATATTCATATATATATATATATATATATATATATATATATATATATATATATATATATATATATATATATAAACGTAACATATTTGTCTTAAAAAAATACATGCATGTGTGTGTTTTTTATGAACATAATAAATATACATAGTACACACCAGTGATGCGCAGGTCAATGTATTAATAACCCGCACCCGACCGTCATTTTCAACTAACCCGACCGCAACTCGGACCGCAAAAAGGAAAAGAAAATATTGTACCCGACCCGCTTCCTGACCCGCATTTTTTAAATGTAGTAAATGCTTATCATATCGTCATTGGGCCATAGACATAGGAACTAGGCAAAAAAAAAAAAAGAAAACTAAAAAAACAAACAAACAAAAAAAATCCAATATATTCAAATTTCGACAAGAATTATAGAAAAATAAATCGTCAATAAGCTCATAATTTGTTCTAAAATAGTCTAGTCTGGCTATGTCTATTTTGATGTTTCTGTTCCACAGACAGTGAGGCTCGGGATTTTTCCGATCAGAGCTTGAGAGCGGAGAGCGCATTTCTCCATATATTACGCTCTGCTCGCTCATTCCATGGGGTCTCGCTCAAGCCAGAATGGCCTGGTTCGAAAATATGCAAGGAGACATTTAATTGTTTAGTAATAAACTGGTGTTTTCTGTGTTGCTGCAAAGATGAAGTTGACGATGCGGACTCGCCATGCCAGAGAGAAATGCACATTTCATATGGATTACATAATCAGAGAGTAGCCTATTTATTTTGGTTTTAATATTTTAGTTTAAAAGTAGACATTTCAAGCTGTCTGTAATATATAGCCTATATTTCTCAAATCTGTGAGGCACAAGCTGAGTTTCGGCGCCCTCCATGCAAGTGATCGTGCCGGCGCCTCATTACATTGTCTGCTATATATTTGCTTCTAATTTATAAAATTCGGGTAATTGATTGTTAAAACATTGATCAAAATTAAGATACAATTTATAGAAAACAAACATCTTTATCTTAACAATCTGATTTTCTACAAAAAAAACAATTATTGTTATTATTATCATCATTATTATTATTAATGTTGAAAAGAGCTGAGAATATTTTTTTTTAGGTTTATTAGGGGGGATAAATTGAAAGAACAGCATTGTTACATTTGTTACAGTTACATTTATTTGTTACATTTATATTATTTACATCAAGCTTTTGAATGGTATAGTATTGTACATTGTTACTGAAACTTCATAATGTTTCACTTGATTATACATTTAGTCAGGAATTATATTTTGGAAAAAGTCTTTGGAAAAAGTCTAACTAGTAAAATGTTTAGACATTATGTGAAAACTAGTACAAGTATATAAATAAATAAAAAGAGACTTACACATGTTTATGATCTCGGCTGAATAAAGCACTTCATCCTTTTTTTCTGAGGAAATCCAAATCTCAAATCCTCAACCACATCACATCTTTTCGGGGCTAATTATGTCTTATTCCTCTCATCGCGAAGCAAACAGTAAAAAAAAAAAACTTGAAGAACAGTCTCGCTGCTTTGTCTTCTGTGTGGGCGTATTCAAGCCGCGCGCTTCAGTTTGAATCTGAATAGCGCGTTCAGCGCAGGGTCGTGGTCACATTAGATATAATGAAGGGAGACGTGAAAAACGAACATCGCGTTGTTTTCATATGGATTACTTTTATCACAGAATATTTGTTTTCAGTGGTACTTGTTAAGTTTAAAAGCAGACATGTCAAGCTTTCTATAGATATATCTCTCATGTCTCTTCGTTGAGTATTCACGGAGTTACAGTTCATTTTAATGACGTGTTTGTAAATGAAGATCAGCGCAGACAAAGGCTGCAGACAGCACACCTTTTTTGTTATCTTTATTTTATAAGTGCACAAAGTTCTGTTGTTATTATGTCTGTATTCAAAAGAAAGTAGACCCTTTACAGATTCGATTGATGTATTGCTCTTACGATCAAAACTGAGTTTTGAGTTTTAAGTTCTTTTCGGGGTTATCAGGAGAAAATGACTCATAACGCATATACGCGTTAATCGACTCCAGAGGGTTAAAGAGTTTTCTATAAAACAAAACTTAATGAAGTCGTCAAAATCATGTTTTACCAAAAACAGCGTCTTCACCTTTTCTTGTGCCACTTCCATCTCTACGTGCAGACTGAGCTCGTGCGTCATCTTCGCGCCAGTTATTCAGCCAATAAAGTGTAGGCCTATGTATTTCGAAATTGTGTCTAGTACTATATTAATTACAAAGGTTTAATTGGCATCTTTATTTCAAACGACCTGACCGACTGCGACCCGAATATCATTAAAAATATTTTTGACCGCAGGCACCCGCTCATTTTGGATCAACCTGCGCATCACTGGTACACACACATTATGTAAACAAGAACTTTTATTTTGGATACTGTAACACTATAAACTTCATAATCTCGGGAAGAAGGCGGCAACCGGCGGACATTCAAATATTTATCATTCAATATAAGAATATAATTCATATAAAAAATCATTCAAACTTTAATGACAAATTAAAGAAAAAAAGAGCACGACAGCCCCTCGCGGACGACTGTCGACTGACTGACAAATAAAAACCAAACACAAAACAAAGCCCAGGCCTGGTCGTCTCTAGTCCTTCACTGTCCGTGGGACTCGAGACCGGTGAGTGGAGCCGGTGTCGCTCATTTCCAATCACTCCACCGGCCTCGCTCCGTTCTAACGCCTCTCGGCCCCGCCCCACTCGTCACAGATGCAATTAATCGCAATTACTTATTTGACATCACTAATTCTTACACTTTCAGATAAACATAATTTATTATTTTTAATGCAGTCCTCCCAATGTCCAAAAAAATCAGGTTTTACTATTCTTGTGGGGACATTTGGTAGCATAAATAAGTACACACACACACACACACATAAATATATACAGCAAATATTGGACTCTTTTGCTCTAATAACAGCATCTTAAACTTGTTTGTTTTTCAGGATAAATAACAGTAGTACTGGTCTACTTTTTCTCCGATGAATATGGATTCAGTGGGAGTGAATGTTATTGAAACTGCAGCTCTGGGGAGACCCTTTCATCTGGGGATGCTGTATGACTGCAGAAAAGATGCGCTAATACCAGGTACCTTATCAGGATTTTAAAAAAAGAGATAAACAAGAGAACAAACAACTCAAAAAATAGCAAACATCATCATTAAGGAAGATGAAGGGGGAAAGTGCCCACTGATGCATTTTTATTGGTTAACCCTATATTTTTTCAATTTTAATATATTTTTAGGAATCACCCTATGGGATAAAGAGCAGCTGCAGCAGAGTATACAGGATCGTCCTCAAATTAATACAGTCTTCAATGTTACAGCTTCAGACTCCATTGAGGAAAAATCTCACTTATTGAACATTGATGGCTGTCTTAAATTAAGCCTTTTAAGTGGACTCATCAATGTAAGTGGAGCAGCCAAGTATCTCAGTGACACCAAGAAGTCATTCAAACAGCAGAGACTGACCCTGCATTATCATTCAACCACCAAGTTTGAAGAACTGACCATGAACCACCTGGCTTCTGGAAATATTGCTCACTATGAAGTGTTTGATAATGATACAGCCACACACGTGGTGACAGCTGTGCTGTATGGGGCAGATGCTTGCTTTGTTTTTGATAGAGAAGTTGCATCAGATGAAGACAAAAGCAAAGTAGAAGGTGAATTAAAAGCTGCCTTTGATAAACTAAAGGGCATTTCAGTAGACGCAAAGATTGATCTGAGCTTGAATGACGAGCAGGAGACTGCAGTTCAAAAATTCAGTTGCAAATTTTATGGTGACTTCCGGTTACAATCTAATCCAGCCTCTTTTGAAGATGCTCTGAAGGTTTTTGCTGATCTTCCAAAACTGCTGGGAGAGAAAAAGGAACTTGCAGTTCCTTTGAGAGTGTGGCTTTTTCCCTTGGACAAACTACATTCACGTGCTGCAAAACTTCAAAAAGACATCAGCCTAGGTCTAATTAAAAATGTTGAATCAGTATTTGAGACATTAAGTACAACTGAAATGAAATGCAGTGATCTTCTGAATGACACACCATCTTTGGCTTTTGCTGGATTTTGTGATAAAATAATGCACATGAAGCAAAACTGCTCTAACTATAAATTAAATTTCATAAAGAAAGTTGGCTCTTTGTTGCCAAAAATCCGTGGGAATATAGAAAAGGAAACAGCACTGACTGAGCTTCTGCATGATCATGAAGGAGGTACATTTAGAGGACGTGATCTTGAGAAGTGGGTGAAAGAAAAAGAGAAGGATTCTGGCATAATTAAAACACTTCTCAGGCAGCTCATTGATTCTGGAGCCACAGTGGAAGAGAACCTAGATGAAAGTTTAATGGATCTGGAAGTTGAAAATGTAGTTAGCTACACTTTCACATCATTTGAGTGGCCAGATGTGCTCCTTTCTAAACAAAAGGCCTTCCTGAGTATCTCAACAGAAGGAAACAAAGATGAGTCTGATTCCAGACAAAATACTGGATTCACTTCTGACATCAAAATGATTATGAGGAGCAACTTGAAAATCTTTAAAAATTTGATCAAATCAAAAACATGTGAACCAGCTAAATTTATTGTTTCATCAAAAGAGATTAAAAACAATCCAGGTTCCTGCATTCTACTGTATGAAAGTGGGTCTGATGAAGCCACCTGTTTCACACCTCCCTCAAAACCAGCCAGTCCAGTCATTGAACAGATCAGTGGTCACAGTGTGGTTTTGAAGGTGTCTCCAGCATGTCCTGCAACAGAAGAGCTCAGGGTACTGTTCAAAATGAAGGAAGAGAACGACTGGAAAGCTCAGTCTGTGCTACAGAGCCATGACACAGTTACTCTGACAGATCTCAGTCCAGACATGGAGTATGAGATGAAATGCGCAGCCGTGGGGAAGCTGAACTACACTGTTCACAGTGATGTCATCCACCTCAAAGTCATAGACAAGAAACTCATCGATGCCACAGAGTCTGTCTTAGAAACACTAAGCTTGACTGAAAACAAGTGCAGTGAACTCATGGACCACAACAGTGCAATCACATTCAGTGCAATTCACAGGAAGATTCAAGACATGATGAGATACTGCCAAACCTACAAACAAGATTTACATAACAGAATTAAATCAATGATTAAGTCCATTCAAGCCTGTGAAAAAGATATTAGTGCCCTGATAGACCTTCTGCAAGCCCATGAGGAGTCTCCATTTAACAAAAGTGAACTTACAGTGTGGCTCACAGTGAAAGAAAAGGAATTAAAAGCAGTTGATGTGTTTTTTCAGCAACTGCATGACTCTGGAGCTGAAGTGAATGATAAATTAGACTCATTTTTGTTAGATATTAGCATAAAGAGTTTGGTGTGCTACACATTTAGTTCTCTTGATCTACCAGACGACTTGCTTTCTGATCAAGAAAATTTCCTGAATCCTCAAATGGTGAAGAGAAATTCAGAGAAGAAACCCAATGCAGGGTCTCAAACATGGCTCACAGGAAGCATTAGGGAGACAATGAAAAAGCATTTGAACATATTTAAAGATCTGATACTTTCAAATGGAGATCAGTCAACAGTGTTTTTGATTGCTTCAAAAGAGCACACAATCCATCCTGGTTCCTGTATTCTCTTCTATGAGAATGGATCTGATGAAGCCACTTGCTTTACTCCTCCATCAGAACCAGCTTGTCCAGTCATTCAACAGATCAGTGGTCACAGTGTGGTTTTGAAGGTGTCTCCAGCATGTCCTGCAACAGAAGAGCTCAGGGTACTGTTCAAAATGAAGGAAGAGAACGACTGGAAAGCTCAGTCTGTGCTACAGAGCCATGACACAGTTACTCTGACAGATCTCAGTCCAGACATGGAGTATGAGATGAAATGCGCAGCCGTGGGGAAGCTGAACTACACCGTTCAAAGTGATGTCATCCACCTCAGAGTCATAGACAAGAAACTCATCGATGCCACAGAGTCTGTCTTAGAAACACTAAGCTTGACTGAAAACAAGTGCAGTGAACTCATGGACCACAACAGTGCAATCACATTCAGTGCAATTCACAGGAAGATTCAAGACATGATGAGATACTGCCAAACCTACAAACAAGATTTACATAACAGAATTAAATCAATGATTAAGTCCATTCAAGCCTGTGAAAAAGATATAAGTGCTCTGATAGACCTTCTGCAAGCCCATGAGGAGTCTCCATTTAACAAAAGTGAACTTACAGTGTGGCTCACAGTGAAAGAAAAGGAATTAAAAGCAGTTGATGTGTTTTTTCAGCAACTGCATGACTCTGGAGCTGACGTGAATGATAAATTAGACTCATTTTTGTTAGATATTAGCATAAAGAGTTTGGTGTGCTACACATTTAGTTCTCTTGATCTACCAGACGACTTGCTTTCTGATCAAGAAAATTTCCTGAATCCTCAAATGGTGAAGAGAAATTCAGAGAAGAAACCCAATGCAGGGTCTCAAACATGGCTCACAGGAAGCATTAGGGAGACAATGAAAAAGCATTTGAACATATTTAAAGATCTGATACTTTCAAATGGAGATCAGTCAACAGTGTTTTTGATTGCTTCAAAAGAGCACACAATCCATCCTGGTTCCTGTATTCTCTTCTATGAGAATGGATCTGATGAAGCCACTTGCTTTACTCCTCCATCAGAACCAGCTTGTCCAGTCATTCAACAGATCAGTGGTCACAGTGTGGTTTTGAAGGTGTCTCCAGCATGTCCTGCAACAGAAGAGCTCAGGGTACTGTTCAAAATGAAGGAAGAGAACGACTGGAAAGCTCAGTCTGTGCTACAGAGCCATGACACAGTTACTCTGACAGATCTCAGTCCAGACATGGAGTATGAGATGAAATGCGCAGCCGTGGGGAAGCTGAACTACACCGTTCAAAGTGATGTCATCCACCTCAGAGTCATAGACAAGAAACTCATCGATGCCACAGAGTCTGTCTTAGAAACACTAAGCTTGACTGAAAACAAGTGCAGTGAACTCATGGACCACAACAGTGCAATCACATTCAGTGCAATTCACAGGAAGATTCAAGACATGATGAGATACTGCCAAACCTACAAACAAGATTTACATAACAGAATTAAATCAATGATTAAGTCCATTCAAGCCTGTGAAAAAGATATAAGTGCTCTGATAGACCTTCTGCAAGCCCATGAGGAGTCTCCATTTAACAAAAGTGAACTTACAGTGTGGCTCACAGTGAAAGAAAATGAATTAAAAGCAGTTGATGTGTTTCTTCAACAACTGCGTGACTGCGGAGCTGACGTGAATGATAAATTAGACTCATTTTTGTTAGATATTAGCATAAAGAGTTTGGTGTGCTACACATTTAGTTCTCTTGATCTGCCAGACGACTTGCTTTCTGATCAAGAAAATTTCCTGAATCCTCAAATGGTGAAGAGAAATTCAGAGAAGAAACCCAATGCAGGGTCTCAAACATGGCTCACAGGAAGCATTAGGGAGACAATGAAAAAGCATTTGAACATATTTAAAGATCTGATACTTTCAAATGGAGATCAGTCAACAGTGTTTTTGATTGCTTCAAAAGAGCACACAATCCATCCTGGTTCCTGTATTCTCTTCTATGAGAATGGATCTGATGAAGCCACTTGCTTTACTCCTCCATCAGAACCAGCTTGTCCAGTCATTCAACAGATCAGTGGTCACAGTGTGGTTTTGAAGGTGTCTCCAGCATGTCCTGTAACAGAAGAGATCAGGGTACTGTACAAAATGAAGGAAGAGAACGACTGGAAAGCTCAGTCTGTGCTACAGAGCCATGACACAGTTACTCTGACAGATCTCAGTCCAGACATGGAGTATGAGATGAAATGCGCAGCCGTGGGGAAGCTGAACTACACTGTTCACAGTGATGTCATTAGAGTTACTACACACACAACCAAAATCCAAGAGGTACGCTGTTTATTCATGAAATACTCACATTTTAAGAGTGTTTTTATACAGTAATCTATGTAGCTATATATATGGGACTGATAATAGGTGTTTAACTGATAAAAGTAACTTTTTGTTGTTAACATGTTGTTAGTAATATTAATAATATTATTTTTTTAATTTAGGAGTGGTCAAGGAGCACAACATTTAATAGTGAGTATAACACCCAAGAACATTTGTCAAGAGTATACTGTATGATTTAAATTGTTTTTTTTTTGTTTTTTGTTTTTTTTTGTGCTGGATTTAAAAGGATCAGGAAATAATTCTGATATTTGTGATTTTAACAGTCATTTTTGTAAAATCATATCATTGGACTTATTTCGTCACAATTTCTTTTCCAAGGGGTTAAAATCTTTCTTCATTTTGACTGGAAAACAGCTAATTCTCAGTATTAGTACTCACATTATTAGCAGTATTAGTTGTTTAAGGGCAGTATTAGTAAACACATTAGTACTACAAACCCTAACTGAGGATCTCAAGGAAGTTTCACGCTTTCTAGAATTGATCAGTGTCTGCCAGAAACCTACTGCTGTTTCAAGATCATTTGTTACAGTGAATGATAGAAAGAAACGTTAACAGACACAGGTTAGCTAGTTAAAATATATAATTATAAATAATGCAATTTTCATGTGAAAGAGAAAGAACAGAAACTGCTTTCATGTATGTCAGAATATCAGGTCAGTGCCCCCTGTCAACAAGCTTGGCCCCCCTTTGGCCCCCTTAAATTTGGAATCATATCACACCAAACAATTTTGGGTGAAATGCGCAGTATGTCCTGTAAACTATATTTGTATATAAAGAAAAACATCACCATTATAACAAATCCCATACGATTCTGTTGAGCTTATGAATGCAAGAACCAATCAGAAGCGTTCAGATGAGTCATCGGTGAAACACGTTGTTTTGTCACCGTGCGCTGGCTGACTGAATTCTCTGGCTGATTCTCTCATCAGAAAGTGAAGATGTACGAATGTAAGTAACAGGGCTGCTGTGACCAAATGGGTTCCCTAAGCAGAATTGTAATCTTGTGTCCCTTACCCAAAATATTATGGAAATAAAAAAAGACATACTATAGGGGTCAAAATTTGATTTTAATAAAACATAAAAAGTGAATAAATGAATAAATTGTAATTAAATTGTATTACTGTATTTACAAATTACAAATGTCTACAAAAAATATAAAAAATTAAATTACACACATTTAATAAAACATTTTAAAGATTAAATATTATCAAAATAAACAATAATACATTTTATCAAAAATCAATAGCAGATGAAGTTATATTATGACATAGATTGAAGAATTTTGTAAAGTTCCGTCGGATGAGTTGTTAAATCTGTGTTCGAAGAAACAGCTGTGGGAAATTGTGGAACGGTATGAATTAAGTGGTGTTGATAAGCGATTGAGATAAGACGAGGTTCGAGAAATGATAAGAAAGAAATTGAGCGATCTTCAGATATTACCAATTATGTCTGGAAAAAATTAGCTCAGAAATCAATTTCATTTGTTGGGTTATCGTTTGAGCAGAAAGAGCTTATTAAAATACAACAATTGCATGAAAAAGAGATGCACGATCGAGAGATAGAATTAGAAAAATGTAAATTGGAGGATGTGATGAGACAGCGGAAGATGGAAGTTGAAAAAATGAGAAATGAGTAGAAATTAGCAGTAGAGCGACAGAATCAAGAGTTTCAATTAAAGTTTGAGAGCCTGAGACTTCGAGGTGAGGGGAGCTTATCTGGTAATGATGCAGACTATTATTTTAATTTAATTAGTAGTCTGAAATTGTTGCCTGTCTTTAATGAGAAAGATCCTGATGTCTTTTTGTCATTTGAAAGCATAGCAGACAAACGGGGATGGCCAGAGACCGACCGTACAGTTATGCTTCAATCTGTTTTAGTGGGCAAAGCTCAGGAGCGTATACTGCTCTTTCAGTAGAGGACAGAAAGAAGTATGAAAGTGTAAAATCTGCTGTGTTAAAAGCTTTTGAGTTAGTCCCAGAGGCTTATCGCCAACGTTTTCGGACTTGGAGGAAAAATGAGAGACAGACTCATGTGGAGGTTACACGGGAGTTAAGTAATCATTTTGATTGCTGGTGTATGACATCCAAGGTACAGACATTTGGTGAGTTACGGGAAATGATAGTTATTGAACAGTTGAAAAATATCTTTCCTGATCAAATTGCAGTATACATTAATGAAAATAAACCTCGTATTGCCACTGAGGCTGCATCATTGGCAGATGATTTTGTTCTGACTCATAAGAATCGATTTAGTTATGGGAGTTGCGGAAATGGACATTCTGATCTTAAACCGTCACAACCACGTGATCGAGGTGCACCTTCTCGGAGGGTGATATCTGATTCTATGTGTCGTTACTGTTTGGAAGTTGGACATTGGAAGAATGAATGTCCTATGCTTAAAAGCAAACCGGGACGGGGCAAGAATAAAAATTCTGCGCCTGTGCTTTTGACGAGTTGTCTTCCGCATATTCCTGGTGACGTTGAAGGAAATTTGTCTGTGACAAAAAGGAGTTGTTTTGAAGATAGACTCAATACAGGAAATGGGCCATTTATGTCGAAAGGGTTTGTTTCTCTTGTAGAAGGACATGAGAGAGTACCGGTAAGAGTCTTGCGGGACACTGGATTTTCAGAGTCTTTTATTTTGGAATCCGTACTGCCATTTTCATCTAGTTTATATATTGATAAAAATGTTTTAATTCGAGGGATTACACTTCAAACGTTGTCTGTACCTTTTGCATAAATTTATTTTGAAGTCCCAGTTAGTCGATGGGGAAGTGACTATGGGAGTGTGCCCTTCTTTGCCTGTGGAGGGAGGTGACATCATTTTGGGCAACAATTTGGCTGGGGAGAGTGTGTGGCCGGTGCTGTCCCCTTCACCAATTGTCTCTCCAAAATCCTTATTCGCTCAGGGGTGTCGAGAGGTGGAGAATGCGTCTTGTGTTGTGACGCAGTCTAAGAAAAAAAACCTGAATGAGGTTGAATTGTTTGATACCAGCATGCCAGTTGCCCCTGGATTGTCTCTCTTGTCTAAAATTTCTTGTGCAGAACTTGTCATCGCCCAGAGGGAATATCTTGGGTTGAAGGGTTTGTTTGCTGCTGTTCTCCGACCAGAAGATGTGGAGAGTGCCGCAACTGGATATTTTGTACATGATGAGGTGTTGCGTAAGTGGCTTGCCCAGAGTGAAGAGTGTGGTGGTGAGTCACAGGTTCAAGTTGTTGTACCTGAGAAATTCCGAAATGTTGTACTCCAATTGGCTCATGGTGATATAGCTGGGCATTTAGGTGTAAAAAAGACAAATGACAGAGTTTTGAGGCATTTTTATTGGCCATTATTGAAGAAAAATATCTCGCGATTTATTAAAACATGTCATACATGCCAAGTGACCGGAAAACCTAATCAACCACTGAATCCGGCCCCATTGTATCCAATACCTTCATCAGAGGTACCTTTGATGAACACCTGTTAATTGATTGTGGTGGTCCGTTACTTCCCTCGAAGTCGGGAAGTAAATTTCTCTTGACTGTAATGTGTCAAAGTACTCGCTATCCAGCGGCTTATGCGATGCGTAATATTACTACTCAGTCCATTGTAAAAGCCCTGTCTCAGTTTATTTAAATTTTCTGTATCCCTAAGGTCATTCAAAGTGACCAGGGAACGAATTTTACGTCTAAGATGTTTGCGGAAATTTTAAAACAGTTGGGAGTTCAACATCACCATTCCAGCGCGTACCATCCTCAAAGCCAGGGGGCGCTGGAACGTTGAATTAAATCGAGACTGGGAGGAAGGACTTCCCTGGCTTTTGTTAGCTGCAAGGGAGGTCACACAGTCTAGTTTGGGTTTTAGTCCCAACGGTTTAGTTTTTGGACATAAGGTGCGCGGTCTGCTTGCCGTTGTGGGTGATCAGTTAAGAGGTAAACAGCCCCCAAAAAGTTTGCTTGAATACGTAAATGGTTTTAGAAGACGTTTGTTTTTGGCTGGTCAGGCAGCACGGAAAAATTTGGAAAAAGCGCAGATAAAGATGAAAAAGTTGTTTGATCGTCAGTCTGAACAGCGGTTATTTAAATCTGGGGATCAGGTTTTAGCATTGTTGCCTTTAGTGGGCTCACCGTTTTTTGCCAAATTTGTGGGACCATACACTGTTATGCGCTCATTGTTCGATCTTAATTATGAAATTGCAACCCCAGATAGAAAGAAAATAGATAGAAAGAAGACCTGTCACAGTTGATATGTGAGTTTCCATTATTATTTGGGGATGTTCCATCAAAAACATTTAATAGAGCATGATGTGGATGTGGGTGATGCTTCACCCATACGCCAGCGCTTTTATCGTGTCCCTTTTGAAAAACGGTTGAAGTTAGAGTCAGAGATTCAGTATATGTTGAAGAATGATATTGCAAAACCATCGTTTTCAAGTTGGGCTTCGCCGTGTTTACTGGTTAGAAAACCAGATGGAACGTTTAGGTTTTGTACGGACTATAGAAAAACTAATAAAATCACCAAACCTGACACCTTTCCACTCCCGAGGATGGAGGATTGCGTAGATCAAGTGGGCTCAGCGAAATTTGTTAGTAAATTTGATTTACTTAAAGGGTACTGGCAGGTGCCTTTGACACCTCGAGCACAGAAAATAACTGCGTTTATAACTTCTTCGGGGTTGTACTCTTATTCCGTTATGAGCTTCGGGTTACGCAGTGCTCCTGCGACATTTCAAAGATTATTGAATCGGATAGTCTTTGGCTAGAAGGTTGCGCGGTTTATTTAGACTATGTTATAGTTTACAGCGATAGCTGGGATCAGCATGTGATACTGGTACGAGATTTATTTTGTCGTCTGATGGAGGCTAATTTGACTGTGAATTTGTCACGTAGTGACAAGCGGCCTGGCGGAACTTTTTTATTTTTGGGATATGTTCCCCTGGGGAACAATGACAGCAGAACGGTTCTGGTTCCCTATGAGAAGATCATGGCTGCGGGCGAGGCTTGATGAGAAAACTCTGGGATTATGATCTGTGATTGGGACACGTATTAGGAGAGAGGGTTATAAAAGCCATTCTAAATGAGAGAAGGGGGGGCCGTCGTAGACTCTACAGAATGTAGAATACAGGCAGTGGAGCAGAGATTGTGAAGACTTCTAACAGTTCAAAATGGGGAAGAGCAATATATTCTTTAAATGAATAACGAGGATTGTGGAAAAAAACGCTGTGAGTTTGACTGAGCTTCGACTCCTCTCCTTATTGGCTTCTGATTATTACCGTGGCGACATTGGACAGTTAAGTACCACCTTTGTAATTCTAAAGAAGATAAAGATCTGCCGTTTCCACTGTGGAGGCTGAGTCATGTGTCTGAAAACCGGAATTTAACTAAAATGTCTTTCTGATTTCTTCGATGCCAGTGAACAACAGTGTTAAACTGACTTGTGTGCAGCCCCTGCTTATTCAATCCATTGGGAAGGAAATGCCAGCTGGATGGTGAGAGGATTGCTTTGGGTGCACCGTGAGTCTGTTTTGCAGTCCAAATGTTTAAGTGAGCACGAGTGAGTCCTTGCAGTATTCTGGTGAATTTATGTGAGTGTGGCGCTTGCTTTCCACTCCAAATCACTGCTGATCACTTTCTCCCATGCTGGGGCCGCTGAACTATGTTGTTTAAATGACTCTGTCTATTGAAGAGGTGTTATACAGAGAGGTTTTCCAGTCTCTTCTGCTTTGTGGGGCAAAGTACCGGAGTCGATAGAAAGTCCTGCAGAGACTGACACCGTCCAGAGACCAAACTGGTGAGATACGTAGCCTCTTCTGTGTCTGAGCCCTGTGAATGTACAGCTGCGCTGGTAAAATACTATTAACCTCTTCCCTGCCTGAGCCCTGTGAGCGTACAGCTACGCTTTTTAGATGCGTAACCTCTTCTCTGTCTGAGCCCTGTGAGTGTACAGCTACGCTGGTGAGATACGTAACCTCTTCTCTGCCTGGAGCCCTGTTGGTCGAGGATTTACTTGATCCATGTTGTGGAGCCCTGCTGTCCGAGTGTCTATCTACCTGGAGTCTAACCTTCCTTGAAGAGGAATTGTTATACGCTACCTGGCATCTACCTGGCCTTTGCCGCTCCACTGTTAAGCTCTGCTGTCCGAACGGCCATCTGTCAAGAGTCCAGCATTCGCTGAAGAGGAACCATTGTACGTTACCTGCCCCTCTCACTTGAAGCCTAGAGAAGGTCCACTTTATTCCGTTGTGAAGCTCTGCTGTCCGAACGGCCATCTGTCAAGAGTCCAGCATTCACTGAAGAGGAACCATTACACGTTAGTGAAGTGAAGTGAAGTGACATTCAGCCAAGTATGGTGACCCATACTCAGAATTTGTGCTCTGCATTTAACCCATCCGAAATGCACACACACAGAGCAGTGAACACACACACTGTGAGCACACACCCGGAGCAGTGGGCAGCCATTTATGCTGTGGCGCCCGGGGAGCAGTTGGGGGTTCGGTGCCTTGCTCAAGGGCACCTAAGTCGTGGTATTGAAGGTGGAGAGAGAACTGTACATGCACTCCCACCACCCACAATTCCTGCCGGCCCGGGACTCGAACTCACAACCTTTCGATTGGGAGTCCGACTCTCTAACCATTAGGCCACGACTTCCCCTGCCCCTCTCACTTGAAGCCTAGAGAAGATACGACGATTGCCTCTTAAATATTCTTGTTCTTAACCTAATAAAGCAAAGACTTTTATTCTTTTAACTTTGTTGTCCTGCCTTTTTACTGGTTTGCTCCTTGAGGTGACACGCCATTAGGGGTGGTGGTGGGTCGGCCACTCCGGCCTGTGACTAGCTAAATGTGATTTTGCAATAGCAACTGTTTCTTATTTGGGAAAAGAGGTGGGCCAAGGTTTGGTGCGCCCGTTGCGCGTTAAGGTGAGCGCGATAGAAAATTTCCCTATTCCAGGTACTAAAAAAGAGCTTATGAGGTTTATTGGGATGGCTAGTTACTATCGCAGTTTTTGCCCCAATTTTTCATCCGTCGTTTGTCCCTTGACTAATCTCTTAAAGAATTCCACTAAATTTGAGTGGACTTCGCATTGTCAAAGGGCATTTGAGAATGTGAAGTTGCTGTTGCCTGCTGCCCCTGTCTTGGCAGCGCCCCAAAGAGGTCTTCCGTTTGAGATTCAGGTTGACGCAAGTCAAGTGGGAGCTGGGGCGGTTCTTCTCCAGACTCATCATGGTGGTATCGGTCATCCAGTTATTTCTCACGCAAGTTTAATTCATATCAATTCAATTATTCGGTTATTGAGAAGGAGATGCTAGCACTGATTTGGGCATTACAACATTTTGATGTGTATGTTGAGGGAGGGTCCCCAGTTGTCATTTATTCGGATCACAATCCTTTGACATTTCTTCACTCATTACAGAGTCAGAGTCAACGTTTAATGAGGTGGATTCTGTTCTTACAGCCTTATAATTTGACGATTAAACACATCAAGGGAATTGAGAATGTTTTGGCGGATACTCTGTCATGTGCCCCTGTGTTGGAGTGAGATTGTGGTCTCCAGTTGATGTAAGTTGACATTTAAGTATGTAAGTTATTAATTTTGATGGGGGGGATTTTTTTTTTTAGGGGGGTGTGTTAAGATTGTGTTGGTTTGGGTGTTTTGGTTTCATTCTTTTCATTGGCAGGTTCTGTGGTTGAGGCGTGATTGGAGTACACCTGATGCTCGTCTTGGCTGTTATTTAAACCTGGTGCGAGAGTTCGTTGGGGTGGCTGCTCTTTGTTGCATGAGCAGTTTGCCAGAGCCATGCTCCAATTATGTGTCATTTTGTTTTGTTGTAATAAATATTATGTTAAAGTGTGATTTCGCCGTGTCGTCTCCCTTTGTTACATCTTTGAGCCAGGTGTAACAATGGCTATAGATTCCATTTACACTGTGATAAAATGCTATTTATACTATTTATTTCAAATAGTGGCAATTATCTGCATCTCAATATTGAAGTAAAGTAAATTATAAAACCGTATGCAACAGTGTTGAGTGTAAATTATAATTTTTACATTTAAATTATAAATAAAAAAAATTAATGCAACCTTACTAGGAAAATGAAGCCCTCCCTACACATACCCTATTCATGCGCATTACTTTATCTTCTAAAATAACTTTTCTATTTCCTTCATTCTAATTGAAAACAAATGTCTTTTCGATGAGATACGAGATTTGAAAAGGGCAAAAGGCAGATTTGAACTCGGTGACCGTGTCAAAACATCCAGGGCACACGCTATTTGCCCCATTGGAGCTGTAGCTTGCTGATAGTCTTTTGTTGTGTTGGCAAGCCCAACTACACGTAGGTGGGGGAGTCAGTGTAAATAGCTTCTGCCAACAAGGCAGGCTATTGCACTTAGTGTAAAGTGGCACTCTGAAAATCAACACTGATCTGCTTGATCATTCCAAATTTCAAAATTTACAAAAGCACACTAAACTGGAGGTGAAGTCATCAGTGAGCTCATCACGTGATAATTAAAACATGAATTAACGTTAATAAACGTTAAACCTTAAGTCAAGGATTATTAACGTAACTGGGCTACTTTGTGCATCAACCATACAGATCAACTAACATAAAATATAAAGGTGCAAAATGCATTTACTTAAACATTTTTGATAATCGAGACATTTCATGATATATACTGTATTTTGGGAATATTTGTAATAAAAATAATAAAATAATAAAACCCCTGCTGATAAAAAACAATAGACACCATTACAAAATTTGTAATGGTTTTACTGGTTATAATGGGACTTGTATTGGTTCTCTTACGAGATTTCTCTCGTACTGCGTCTTAGCTAAGACGCTACGGGAAAAGTCTCTTTTCACGAAATACTGAAGCAAAAAATTATCCTTAATTTAGAATTTTTGTAAAGCGCATTTGCAGCAGCACACAGCCATAGGCGAGACGGCTCGCTCGCTCATTGGCTGCTCTGCGGCAACTGCACAGCCTATCGAGCGCAGGCTGATGCAACATCAGGCTGATGCAACATCAGGCTGATGCGCTTCGCGCCCTTCATGCCACTTCCCGCCAAAACGGGTGTGGCCCAACCCTATAAAAGGAGCTCGAAAAGGCTGACTCACCTGATTTTTCATCTCTTCAGCGAAGCTCACGCATCGTTGGATCACGAAGGAAGCAAGCGCCGTCTGATAAGCATCTCAGCGGGACGAGCCACTTCTGAAGCTGCTGGCCTTCGCCGCCTTCCACTGCCGTTCCTGCTGCGCTCTCCGTCGCCTATATCCTTTTTTTATCCTTGTGTGTGTTCGCCCTGTGACGAACACTCGTAAAAGAGCTGCGTCTTTTTAAAGATGCCCTCGTGCGGCTCATGCAGAGCCCCGCTCAGCGAAGGAGACCGTCACGTCATCTGTGTCTCCTGCCTGGTTGAGGATCATGCAGCGCTCGCGCTCGCTGACGGCGGCTGCCCTCACTGCGAGCTACTGCCGATGGTGACTCTGAGGACTCGCCTGGCATTCTTCTCCGAGCCTGCATCCTCCGCTGCACCGCAGCGCCGTAAAAAGCGCCGATCCCAGCGTTTACCGGAACCGCCTCCAGCTCAACCGAGCTCGCCGGTTCTCCCCGCTTCACCGGCCTCCCCTGCATCGCTTCCCGATGGTCAGCGCCCGCTGTCTGCTGCCGCGTCCTCCGAGGAAGTGGATCTCAGGGCCGCGTCGGAGGAAGAGGACACGTGCTCTCTGCTAGCTTCGGGCAGTGAGGGTTGGGCGAGCTCCGCGGATCTCGCGCCTTCTGCTCAGAAGCCCAGAAGACGGGCTGATATCGAAAAAAAGAGCTGATGCGAGTGCTCACGCTGGCCGCGGCGAATCTCGGCCTCGAGTTGTCTGCACCAGCGCCCCCCTCTCGTTCCCGGCTGGATGGTAGCTTTCTCCCGGATGAGCGTATTTCTCCCAGCTCGAAGCACGCCCCGTTTCTTCCTGAGCTTCATGATGAAAGTGGCGAAAGCTTGGAACGCTCCGTTCTCGGCGAGAACTCGTTTGTCTGGTTCGCCAGCATTCTCCACACTGGACAATGCTAAAAACAGAGGCTACCAGTCACTTCCGCCGGTGGAACAGGCTATAGCAACGCACCTTTGCCCGCCCTCTGCTGGATGGCGGACGAAAGCGGCGTTGCCATCGAAAGCCTGCCGCATGACGTCATCGCTGCTCGCACGGATCTTCTCTGCTGCTGGGCAGGCTGCGTCTCACCTGCCTCCTGAAATCAGTGCTGTTGATATGGAGATCAGATGGTTTAAGGAAACAGACTGTGTATGTTTCTATAAGAACAGACGGTTGATATTGGGGGAGAGTTATGAAGGTATAATGAGTCTATGCACTGAGGAGCTGGAGAGAGGAATTGTGTCCATACGGCTGAAGGATGTCAGAGAATCACATGCTGGTGATTACCTGTGTCAGGTCACCAGTGGAGACAGGACAGCAGAGATAACAATAAGGAAATGTGAGTGTTTTATATACTGTAGCTACATTCGACCCCAGCTCTATCCTCTTTTCAGAATGAACTGAAATCCAGAGGATTGTTAAGTGTTTGATCCGAGTGTAATCAGTAAACTGAGAAAGGAGACCGCTTGTATTGATCTAATCTATTTTTAAACTGTTCTTGTACCAAATTAACAAACCATCCAATCCCATCAGCCTTACTGTTTTTACATAACTGTTTTACTGCGATTCATAGTATATAACATGTTTCTCAACAGCATTAAAGACCCATGGAGATCATAATGAAATGCCTCTACAAACAACAACATTATCGACTGAACAGGTAATAGAAAAATGAACAGTTTACAGCTTACTTTAATTACAGTGTGAATTTCTTCTATCATTTATGAAACAACAGTGTTGGAGAAAGTTACTTTTAAAAGTGATGCATTACAATATCATGTTACTCCTTAGTAAAGTAATTAATTATATTAGTTACTATTTATGAAAAGTAATGTGTTAAGTTACCTTTGAGTTACTTTTTAATTCTGGGCAGGATTTGCTTGTTTGTTTTTAATATAAAAAAGTTATTTTACAATTGTAAAAGCCTTTTACACCAAAGGTGAAATAAATACACCTCAGACTGAAGTAAATGTAAATTCATGTCTATACAGTAGAGGGCCGGTTCAGACTAATTGCATGAAGAATATGATGCAGGAGAAGAAAGTCCAACACTACTCAGAAATAACAAAAATTAAACAAATGTGCCATTTTTGCTTATTAGTATGGTTTAATTAAATCAAAGAAGGTACATAAATTATATTTTTCTTATTTAACATATTTATATTGCAGGTCTGTATAATATTCTGAGATTGTTCCTCAAAATAAATAAAAACAGTCAAATGCACTGAATCTGTTTTTGTGCAGGTGAGCGGAGTAAATACATGTTCACATTTAGTCTAGAACTACATTTACATCATGTTCACACAGCTACTCTGCACTTACTCCCGATTTCTCTCAACATGTCAACACCAGAGCTGTCAAGTGTGGGAAATAAACTGTCTGGAGTTATTTATTTGAAAAAGTATATATAGTACAGTAATATTAAGATATTTTAGTAATATAGTAAGATATATCCTTCTGAATTAAAAAAGTAATGTTACTTTACTAGTTAATAAAATAAAGAAAGAAATCTGACTACCTAACTCACATTTCTTGTAATGCGTTACCCCCAACACTGTAAATAACTGAAAGTACATTTTGTAGGTCTCTATGATCCAATAAGATTTAACCCTCTAATGATCCTCATTTCCTGTTTACACTTAAGGTTTTTGGGGTCAATATCATACCAAACATTGAAAGATTAACTGTGAAAAATATATGGATTTTTAATTACACAAATAATATCTTTTTTGTTGTTGTTTACGTCTCATCTAAATTAATACTGTTTTGGATTTTGAATTGTTTTGCAATTTTAGTTTACTTAAATGTAAATAAAACCAACACCAAAAAAAAAAAACAATAATAAAAAAAACAACTGCAATAAGCAGATATGAAGTGTGTGTGTGTGTGTGTGTGTGTGTGTGTGTATGAGAGCGGAAGAGTGAGTGAGTGTGTGTGTGTGTGTGTGTGTGTGTGTGTGTGTGTGTACAGGTACGTACATGAGTATGCTTGTTCCACATTGCATTTGTGCTGTAGTATCAGGCCTTCATTTTTTGTTTAGACATTTTAATATTTAAGCAGGATTTATTGATTTTATTTGCCAATTTCTGTAAAATGTATTATGTAAAATGTTGCAGTCGCACACGTGTGTGCGTGTGCATGTGAGTAAGCATGTCTTTTCTACATTTTTTTCTGATCTAATACTATGCTTTTATTTCTGTGTGGAAATTTTCAGATTCATGCCAGATTTATAATTTTTTTTTAAATTTCCCATTCATTTCAGTGTGGGATCATATTTACCCCAAGGGCCAGATTTGTAAAAAAAATAAAAAAAATAATAATAATTACATACCTTCAGAACAACCAAATCAAACACAGTTTTGTATGTGAATATAGATAGAACATGTATGAAAGTCACAAAATCTTATTCCACTGAGATGAACAGAACCATTTTTTTAGTAGCCATTTAAGTTACCGTTAAGTTTCTATTTGTCATTTAAAAAAAAAACATTTGCAATTTTTATACAAAAGAAAGCACTTTATCTGTAGGCAGAACGTTGTTGCTGTCCAATTCCATTCACTTGCTTTACTGTCAAAACGTTTGCAGTAATCGCATGTCACTAGTACAGCAGTACCCTTGAAGGGGCAACTTTGTACCTCTTCTATCCATAAGTGCATATTAGTAGAGTAATATAATCTGTCCTAAGATACTACAGTGAGCATTGTATGGCTAAATAAGGTTCAAACACATCACATGGGCAGCACCCTTAAAGGGACAAGCCATTGTACAACTCACTTTAGAAAAATATTTAAAATAAAAAATCTGTTTGATCATCAAACCAAATACCAGTGGAAGTTTGTTCTTACTATATTCACTTCTATATACCATATACACATATTTGAATGGATTCAGTTTATGTAACTGGATACAAAAGCAGGGTACAACAGGGACAATTATGTATATCTGTTCTGACACTCTTAACAGGTTTTAAGAATAATAAAAGAGTTTAGTAAATGATTATAAAAATATTGAATTTATAATCAAATGGTGAAACTATCTGGATTGTCCATTGTTTCTGAACTGTCTGAATATTTATTTTATATGATATTTCAGGATTTTCATGAAAGGTTGATGGACGATATTCTTCTCTCAATGTTCTAAATGTTCTTCTCAACAGATCGACAAAACATGGACTAATGAGGAGAGAATAAAAATGGCTAATTCTGCTTTATTGGCAGGTGAGTTCTGTTAGAAAGCTTAAAGTACATTAATTTTAAACACAGAGAACTTGATTTATTCCATACAGAATAAATACATTTGGTTATCTTATGTGTGTGTGTGTGTGTGTGTGTGTATATATTAACATTTATAAAGAATTTTAATATGCTTGATTTCATAAAGTTTTCAATAAGCTAGAAAAAACAGCTCCACCAAAGGAAGATCATCAGGGCAACAAGGCTACAGTGCCACAGGCAGCAAAAGAGGAAAATATAAGCGGACGTATGAATGAGAGCATGAATTTCGAAGAGATAGAGATGGAAACCAGTACCGGTATAATCACTTTTTGTCATTTAAATATAACCTCAGTAAATATACAATTTAAGTAACATTATATATAACATAATTATACGTTGCTCATTGTTTTATAACAAAAGTTAACCCAGGACATATCCAAAATCCAGAACATGAAAGATGCAAATTAAATAAGGTAAATGTTATGTTGTTGTGCTTAAGTTGCTGTTTAAAATGCCGGTGTTTGTCCAGATACTGTGACTGAATTTCACTGTAAATTGTGTCTGTAGAAAGGTTCATCACTGGCATTGCTAGGAAACAACAAACCTAGTACAGGTAAGTCTGCATCTTATGAGGGATCTCACACAGTAACTGCTTGTTTAGTCCCACATTTTACATTTTTTGACTTTTGTCAAGTGTTACTATAGAACAGAATAGCTCATCTTCCTGGACACAATCCTAGAAAATATAATCATTTTAAAAAATGTATTATTATATTTCCATTCATTTTGATCTGGTCATATTGTATGTTTCCTTGTTTTTCTTATTCAATCCCAATTCACTTTCCAGGAAAGGTCAAAGTGTTTTCCATTTTTGCTGGAAAGATAAAAAGCTGTCAGAAGGAATTTTTTGACATTCTGCGAAACCGAACTGAGAATCTGGAGGAAACTCATACAGTGGACGAGAGTGACATTGTTCTAGTTTTCTGTCCTATTGTTTCTCGAGCTGGAAGTGATATTGATGCAGCACTGAACAATTTAACGTACCCTACAGGTTGTTTTATTATCATCGTCAAACTATTTTAAATAAAGTTATTCATTCTCAGAATATTCTGCCTCAATGTGATGAGTGTATAAGCATTTCATATGAAATTATCCTTAATTTGTCTATGTCCTTAAACAGGTTCTAAGCTGACTGTTCTAGTGGTGCTTCATCACACATTTGACCCAGAGAAAACGGTCCCAGACAGCAGCAGATGTGTCAACAGGACAGACATACTCACAGTGGACTGTCTGTTCTATGAGGATACAGGATTACTGAAGAATTGTCAGAAGAATTCAGATTCATATGACAAAACTGTGAACTGGTTAATACAGCAGGTATTTAACAAGATACTCCATAAAATATGAACACTGCTCTAAAATGTATTGAACACATTACATATTACTAATTAAGCTCATATTGCTTGTTTTTTTTCTGCAGGGGGCAGAAATAGGCATCAGAATAGCACCATCTCAACGTAGGTTAAAGTCACTAAATTATTCATTTTAATTAACTATAGATAATTAATAAATAAAGCCTACTTAATTCTAAGAAAATCAAGCATATTTCTTTTACCTCAAGCGAAAATAGGATGCTTACTTATGTTTTTGTTTTCATTTGCCTGTTTTAATGATCAGTAACACACTTTATTTGTGTTACTAATAACTGTCCCTTATTTCAAATAGGCATCATTTTTTATATATTCCAATGTTAATCTGCACTTGAACATACATATTCATGACTGCAGAACAAATAGAATGATACAAACTTATCTGTGATATATTTTGACAATGTATCAGAATTTCTAGAATTTATTAACATCTGCTAGAAACCTACTACTGTTTTAAGATCAGTTGTTAAAGTGAATAATTGAAAGACACGTTAAAAGACACAGGATAGTTAGTTAAAATATATTATTATCAATCATGTAACTTTCATGTGAAAGAGAAAGAACAGAAACAGTCATTTTTGTCGCTAAATATAACCATGGTAAATATAGCATTTAGGTAACATTAATTATATGTTGCTCATTGTTTTATCTTCATTTCTACAGATTTAACCACAAAAGACTTTACAAACCCAGGAGAAAGCCTAGATCAAGAATGTGAAAGGTTGGCCAAAGTAAATGAGGTAAATCTTATATTGCTGTGCTTAAGTTGCTGTTTAAAAGTGTTCATCCAGATTCTGTGACTGAATTTCACCATAAGTTGTGTGTCTGTAAAATATACAGATGCCGAAAACAGGAAACAACGAATCTAGTAGAAGTAAGTTTGTATCTTATGAGGATCTCTCACAATAATTGCTTGTCTAGTCACACACATTGCATTTTTATTTTTTATTTTAGCTTTGTCAAGAGTTAATAGAACAGTATACTTCCTTCTAGAAAAATAAATTCATTTTTAAAACTGTATTATTATTTTACATTCATTTTGGTCTGATCATATTTGAATGTTGCTCTGTTTTTCTTATTCAGTCCAAATTCATTTTCCAGGAAAGGTCAAAGTGTTCTCCATTTTGACTGGAAATATAAAAAGCTGTCAGAAGGAATTTTTCGACATTCTGAGAAAGCGAACTGAGAATCTGGAGGAAACTCATACAGTGGACGAGAGTGACATTGTTCTAGTTTTCTGTCCTATTGTTTCTCGAGCTGGAACTGATATTGATGCAGCACTGAACAATTTAACTTACCCTACAGGTTGTTTTATCATCATCATCACACTATTTTAAAGATTTTATTTGACAGAGTATTATGCCTCAATGTGATGTGTGTTTAAGAATTTCATATGGAATTATCTTTAATTTGTCTATGTACTTAAACAGGTTCTAAGCTGACTGTTCTAGTGGTGCTTCATCACACATTTGACCCAGAGAAAACGGTCCCAGACAGCAGCAGATGTGTCAACAGGACAGACATACTCACAGTGGACTGTCTGTTCTATGAGGATACAGGATTACTGAAGAATTGTCAGAAGAATTCAGATTCATATGACAAAACTGTGAACTGGTTAATACAGCAGGTATTTAACAAGATACTCCATAAAATATGAACACTGCTCTAAAATGTATGGAACACATTACATATTACTAATTAAGCTCATATTGCTTGTTTTTTCTGCAGGGGGCAGAAATAGGCATCAGAATAGCACCATCTCAACGTAGGTTAAAGTCACTAAATTATTCATTTTAATTAACTATAGATAATTAATAAAGAAAGCCTACTTAATTCTAAGAAATTTAAGCATATTTTTTTTTACCTCAAGCGAAAATTGGATGCTTACTTATGTTTTTGTTTTCATTTGCCTGTTTTAATGATCAGTAACACACTTTATTTGTGTTACTAATAACTGTCCCTTATTTCAAATAGGCATCATTTTTTATATATTCCAATGTTAATCTGCACTTGAACATACATATTCATGACTGCAGAACAAATAGAATGATACAAACTTATCTGTGATATATTTTGACAATGTATCAGAATTTCTAGAATTTATTAACATCTGCTAGAAACCTACTACTGTTTTAAGATCAGTTGTTAAAGTGAATTATTGAAAGACACGTTAACAGACACAGGATAGCTAGTTAAAATATATTAATATAAATAATGTAACTTTGATGTGAAAGAGAAAGAACAGAAACTGTAATGCTTGTCACATACATCAGAGTATCAGGCCAGAAGCAGATACTGTACAGTAAATATTTGGGTAAAATATGTAGATTTGTGTATGTGAAGTCAAAATGGACATGAACAGCATATCCACAACAAAAGATTTTGTCTCTTTTTTATTTTTCCATGCTGCTGAATTTTCCAGATGTCAAAATGTGCATATTTCGGACTGGAAAAACAAATGGCTGTGATAAGGACTTTACTGACGTACTGCAAAGCAGAATTGAGAATCTGACCGAAGTTGGCACAGTGGACGAGAGTGATATTATTCTGGTTTTCTGTCCTGTTTTTTCCCGAGCTGGAACCGACATTGACAATGCACTTGAAAGATTCAGTAACAAGACAGGTTGTTTGAGTTTACTGTCACTTTTAAGTAATAAATATGTTTGTTATTCAGAATATTCTGGAGTACATTATATTTTAATAGTGAAGACATTAGACAAATGTATCTGTTTTCTGAACAGATTCTCAGCTGGCTGTTCTAGTAGTGCTTCATCACACATTTGACCCAGAGAAAACGGTCCCAGACAGCAGCAGATGTGTCAACAGGACAGACATACTCACAGTGGACTGTCTGTTCTATGAGGATACAGGATTACTGAAGAATTGTCAGAAGAATTCAGATTCATATGACAAAACTTTGAACTGGTTAAAACAGCAGGTATGTAACAAGATGCTCTAAAATATTTCATTTACAAAACATCATTGTACTCATAAGCCCATGATGTAATCATTTTCTACAGAAGCAAACAGATGTCAAAATATGTCCACGTCAAAGTAGGTTAAAGTCCTTTTGTCACTAAATATAACCATGGTAAATATGGCATTTAAGTAACATTAATTATATGTTGCTCATTGTTTTATCTTCATTTCTACAGATTTAACCACAAAAGACTTTACAAACCCAGGAGAAAGCCTAGATCAAGAATGTGAAAGGTTGGCCAAAGTAAATAAGGTAAATGTTATATTGTTGTGCTGAAGTTGCTGTTTAAAAGTGTTTATCCAGATATTGTGACTGAATTTCACTATAAGTTGTGTCTGTAAAATATACAGAGGCCGATAACAGGAAACAACGAATCTAGTAGAAGTAAGTTTGTATCTTTTGAGGATCTCTCACAATAATTGCTTGTCTAGTCACACACATTGCATTTTTTATTTTTTTTAGCTTTGTCATTTTAATGATTGCTATTTTAATGTTGCTCTGTTTTTCTTATTCAGTCCCAATTCATTTTCCAGGAAAGGTCAAAGTGTTCTCCATTTTGGCTGGAAATATAAAAAACTGTCAGAAGGAATTTTTTGACATTCTGAGAAAGCGAACTGAGAATCTGGAGGAAACTCATACAGTGGACGAGAGTGACATTGTTCTAGTTTTCTGTCCTATTGTTTATCATGCTGGAACTGATATTGATGCAGCACTGAACAATTTAACTTACCCTACAGGTTGTTTTATCATCATCATCACACTATTTTAAAGATTTTATTTGACAGAGTATTATGCCTCAATGTGATGTGTGTTTAAGAATTTCATATGGAATTATCTTTAATTTGTCTATGTACTTAAACAGGTTCTAAGCTGACTGTTCTAGTGGTGCTTCATCACACATTTGACCCAGAGAAAACGGTCCCAGACAGCAGCAGATGTGTCAACAGGACAGACATACTCACAGTGGACTGTCTGTTCTATGAGGATACAGGATTACTGAAGTGTCAGAAGAATTCAGATGCATATGACAAAACTGTGAACTGGTTAAAACAGCAGGTATTTAACAACATGTTCCAGAAAATATCAAAACTGCTCAAAAATGTATTTAACACATTACATACTACTAATTAAGATCATATTGCAATTTATCTGCAGGGGGCAAAAATACTCATCAAGAAATCCCCATGTGAATGTAGGTTATACTAAGTCACTTTATTAATAAATCAAGTATTATTAAAGTTTGCAGTATCATTAATTCTTATTATTTAGGCTTATTTATTTATTTATTTTTGTTTAATTGACATGTCCTAATTCTTAGTAACACACTTTAATTTTTTTTAACTGTCCCTTATTTGAAACAGACAAACCATCTATCTTTACAAATGTAGTTTCATCTTTACCGGTAAGAACAAACACGTTTCTGAAATTGATTGTCTGTAAACACACTACAGTGCAACAGAACAAGTTTTTAAGAACATACAACAGCTTTCTGATGTCCTATAGTTTGGCATTTAGAACTGATGTAACAAGTTTTAAATTATTAAGATATTAAGATTTTTGTAAAATACACTGTTCAACTTTAAAAAAAAATCTACCTGTTATTTTGTTGGCGTGGAATTAACATATACAGACTTTGATATCCAGTGTTTCAGAAAACACCAAAGATATGAGTACACATGAAGTAGATTATTATAGATTATTGCACTGCGGTTGTGCTCCTTTGGTTGAAAATGTTATAATTATATTAATGCCATTTTTCTGAACAGGCACGGGGGGCATTGGGATCTCCAAAACAGAAATCTAGTAGGTTAAAATTAGTCTTTGGTTACATTTGACAACAAACAAATTAATGTCTTAGAAATGTAATTGTCTTTTTGGAATCTGGACTCTTAAAAATGACTAATAACCTAATATAGTGAGTTATACAATATCAGAAAGAAAATGAGAAAGTTCCAAAAGCTGTCACTGTGGTGGTACATTTTACAAAGGGACCGCCCAAGTGACCACATATGTACCCTTTTTTCAGAGAGTGTGTAAAATATTTGTAATAGAAAAAAAAATAAGTTAAGGTGTTCAATGCGGCACTTTTTTTTTTGTAGCTATTTATGCCATTAATGTTATAAAAGATATTTATATATTTTTTTGTGTGTGAGTCCTCATTTTTCTCTTTTTCCCAATGCAGATGAGTTTCAGTTATCTTTCTCTGGAGAATCTAAATCAGATTCCACCATTCAGTGTCACCTGCCTCCTGAAATCAGTGCTGTTGATATGGAGATCAGATGGTTTAAGGAAACAGACTGTGTATGTTTCTATAAGAACAGACGGTTGATATTGGGGGAGAGTTATGAAGGCATAATGAGTCTATGCACTGAGGAGCTGGAGAGAGGAATTGTGTCCATACGGCTGAAGGATGTCAGAGAATCACATGCTGGTGATTACCTGTGTCAGGTCACCAGTGGAGACAGGACAGCAGAGATAACAATAAGGAAATGTGAGTGTTTTATATACTGTAGCTACATTCGACCCCAGCTCTATCCTCTTTTCAGAATGAACTGAAATCCAGAGGATTGTTAAGTGTTTGATCTGAGTGTAATCAATAAACTGAGAAAGGAGACTGCTTGTATTGATCTAATCTATTTTTAAACTGTTCTTGTACCAAATTAACAAACCATCCAATCCCATCAGCCTCACAAAAATATGTATATTGAAGAGTGCCAAGTTTCGTTCCCACAGTTTCCCGAGTCTCATTTTAACTGGTTAAACATTTGCAAATTTTTTCATACTCTTAACTGTTTAACATAATACTCTTAACTGTTTTTACTTAACTGTTTTACTGCGATTCATAGTATATAACATGTTTCTCAACAGCATTAAAGGCCCATGGAGATCATAATGAAATGCCTCTACAAACAACAACATTATCGACTGAACAGGTAATAGAAAAATGAACAGTTTACAGCTTACTTTAATTACAGTGTGAATTTCTTCTATCATTTATGAAACAACAGTGTTTGAGAAAGTTACTTTTAAAAGTTATGCATTACAATATCATGTTACTCCTTACTAAAGTAATTAATTATGTTAGTTACTATTTATGAAAAGTAATGTGTTAAGTTACCTTTGAGTTACTTTTTAATTCTGGGCAGGATTTGCTTGTTTGTTTTTAATATAAAAAAGTTATTTTACAATTGTAAAAGCCTTTTACACCAAAGGTGAAATAAATACACCTCAGACTGAAGTAAATGTAAATTCATGTCTATACAGTAGAGGGCCAGTTCAGACAAATTGCATGAAGAATATGATGCAGGAGAAGAAAGTCCAACACTACTCAGAAATAACAAAAATTAAACAAATGTGCCATTCTTGCTTATTGGTATGTTTTAATTGAATCATAGAAGGTACATAAATTATATTTTTCTTATTTAACATATTTATATTGCAGGTTTGTATAATATTCTGAGATTACATTTGACTGTTTTTATTTATTTTGAGGAACACTGAATCTGTTTTTGTGCAGGTGAGCGGAGTAAATACATGTTCACATTTAGTCTAGAACTACATTTACATCATGTTCACACAGCTACTCTGCACTTACTCCCGATTTCTCTCAACATGTCAACACCAGAGCTGTCAAGTGTGGGAAACAAACTGTCTGGAGTTATTTATTTGAAAAAGTATATAGAGTACAGTAATATTAAGATATTTTAGTAATATAGTAAGATATATCCTACTGAATTAAAAAAAAAAGTAATGTTACTTTACTAGTTAATAAAAAAAAAGAAAAAAAATCTGACTACCTAAACTCACATTTCTTGTAATGCGTTACCCCCAACACTGTAAATAACTGAAAGTATATTTTGTAGGTCTCTATGAACTAATAAGATTTAACCCTCAAATGATCCTCATTTCCTGTTTACACTTAAGGTCCTTGGGGTCAGTATGATACCAAACATTGAAAGATTAACTGTGACAAATATATAGATTTTTAATTACACAAATTATATCTTTTTTGTTGTTGTTTACGTCTCATCTACATTAATGATGTGGGGTTTTTTTTGAGATATGAAGATCTTTTGTATTTATTTACCACAGAATTCCATAACTACACCATTACATTGCATGTGATATACATATAAATATAAATTTTTTTATGAAAAAAAAATAACTTGATGACAAATTTAATTTAAATTGCTTTGGGAAATAGATCTAGATTCTGTGTTAGGTGTAGAATTCTGCCATCTGCTGGTTAGAGAAAAATATGTAGAAATGAGAGTTTTTGAAAGAATAGTGTAAGGACCATATATATCCAGCAGAGGTCCATAGAGAACAATTAATTTTTCTGGAAGCTGACAACTGCTCCTCCCACAAACTTTCTGATATTTGTTTTATAAAATACATACAACAGTTTTTTTTTTTTCAAAGGTTAGAATTTGGTTTTGTTTTTGTTGTTTGAGGTACTTTGAATGGCCTTTTTAGCAATAATGCCACATAAATTTGCAGAAATGCCACACAAGTTGCAAATTGCAGGCACAATTTTTTTTCAAACCTAAAAGTAAAATCAACACAATTTTATTTTACATAAATGTAAATAAAAACAAAAAGAAAATAAATAAAATAACAACTGCAATAAGCAAATATGAATTGCGTGTGTGTGAGAGAGAGAGAGTGTGTGTAGTGTTTGTGTGTGTGTGTGTGTGTGTGTGTGTGTGTGTGTGTGTGTGTGTGTGTGTGTGTGTGTGTGTGTGTGTGTATGTGTGTACAGTCCACATTGCATTTGTGCTGTAGTATCAGTTCTTCATTTTTGTTTAGACATTTTCGGATTTAAGCAGGATTTATTGATTTTATTTGGTAGTTTCTATAAAAATGCTCTCTGTTGCAGTCACACATGTGTGTGTGTGTGTGTGTGTGTGTGTGTGTGTGTGTGTGTGTGTGTGTGTGTGTGCATGTGAGTAAGCATGTCTTTTCTACATTGCATTTGTGATCTAGTACCATGCCATGCCTTTATTTCCTGACAATTATGTATATCTGTTAACAGGTTTTAAGCATAACATAATATAAAAATATAACCTTTATAATCAAATGGTGAAACTCTCTGGATTGTCCATTGTTTCTGAACTTTCTGAATATTTATTTTATATGATATTTCAGGAATTTCGTAAAAGGTTGATGGACGATATTCTTCTCTCAATGTTCTAAATGTTCTTCTCAACAGATCGACAAAACATGGACTAATGAGGAGAGAATAAAAATGGCAAATTCTGCTTTATTGGCAGGTGAGTTCTGTTAGAAAGCTTAAAGTGCATTAATTTTAAACACAGAGAACTTGATTTATTCCATACAGAATAAATACATTTGGTTATCTTATGTGTGTGTGTGTGTGTGTGTGTATATATTAACATTTATAAAGAATTTTAATATGCTTGATTTCATAAAGTTTTCAATAAGCTAGAAAAAACAGCTCCACCAAAGGAAGATCATCAGGGCAACAAGGCTACAGTGCCACAGGCAGCAAAAGAGGAAAATATAAGCGGACGTATGAATGAGAGCATGAATTTCGAAGAGATAGAGATGGAAACCAGTACCGGTATAATCACTTTTTGTCATTTAAATATAACCTCAGTAAATATACAATTTAAGTAACATTATATATAACATAATTATACGTTGCTCATTGTTTTATAACAAAAGTTAACCCAGGACATATCCAAAATCCAGAACATGAAAGATGCAAATTAAATAAGGTAAATGTTATGTTGTTGTGCTTAAGTTGCTGTTTAAAATGCCGGTGTTTGTCCAGATACTGTGACTGAATTTCACTGTAAATTGTGTCTGTAGAAAGGTTCATCACTGACATTGCTAGGAAACAACAAACCTAGTACAGGTAAGTCTGCATCTTATGAGGGATCTCACACAGTAACGTCTTGGTTACGTATGTAACCCTCGTTCCCTGAAGGAGGGAACGGAGACATTACGAATGGGATCTCGCCCGAGAGCCCAATCACCTTCGAGTGGTACAAAATGAGCCAATGGTACAAAAAGTACCTTGGTCTGCGGAATTTGCATCGCGAGCTCCACCCCGCAGAGCGGGTATATAAGGAGCAACGCGAGCAACTCGCATTCAAGTCTTCGCTGAGGAGCCGAGCCAGTGACCCGGCCGTTCAGCGGAACAGCGATGTGGCAAGGGGACGTAACATCTCCGTTCCCTCCTTCAGGGAATGAGGGTTACATACGTAACCAAGACGTTCCCTTTCAGTCGGTCACGTTCAACGTTACGAATGGGGTCCCTTACAAAACGCCACATGGCTGTCTTCCAGCGACCCGTGTGAGTGATATCACCCTGTCGTGAGGCCAGCACGAGTGAGGGCCTATTGCTCACACAGACTACACTGGGTAGCATATTCCAGCTGGACATATGCTAGCAGGCTGCCTGCCTGTGGGAGGACTTACAGAAGGCAGGTATCTACCAAGGTGGTGATACATAAGAACTCTGAGGTACCCAGCCTGCTGGGTGGAAGTTTCAACGACAGAGCTGGCAAGGGGCTTGCCAAGGGAAAGACACATGCTGCGGAGAGACTTACTGTGGACATACACACGTGGGATTACCCAGAAGGGGAATCACGACACATGGAGGCACCTAGTCCCACACATGGCTGACCAAAGGGCATGTACACAAGTGTTGGACATCAACAATGCTGGAGGAACCCAGGGTTCTGACTGAGGAACTCACCTGAGGGGAATAGCGCACGCATCCAGTCCGCGGAGTGGAATGGCGCAGCAAGCGGATTGACATCAAGCAGGTCCTTACTGGCCCGAAATGGCGAGGACACGGGAGGACACGGGCTCTACACGGAGATTATAGAACCTCGCGAATGTGTTAGGTGTCGCGCAGCTCTACAGATGTCTGCAAGTGAGGCGCCATGCGCCAGCGCCCAGGAGGAAGCTACGCTCCTAGTTGAGTGAGCTATCACCCCTACGGGGCATGGCAAGTCTTGAGCCTGATAACCCAGGACAATAGCATCCACTATCCAGTGGGATAACCTCTGCTTGGAGATAGCCTTTCCCTTCTGCTGGCCTCTGTAACAGACAAAGAGCTGGTCTGAGGTCCTAAGGCACCGAGTTCTGTCCTTTTAGGTCTACTGAGAGCAAGGGTTCGAAGGGAGCTCTCTGCAGTGCTGATAGAACCACTGCGAGGTCCCAAGAGGGGACTTGCTGAGGGCGAGGCAGATTGAGCCTCCTTGCTCCTCTCAGGAACCTGATGATCAGATCGTGCCTCCCAAGAGACTTACCTTCAACAGGGTCATGGTGAGCCGAAATGGCGGCCACATGGACCTTGAGGGTGGAAGGAGACAGTCTTCGTTCCAACCCCTCCTGAAGAAAGGAAAGCACTGACCTAATTGGACATTTCCAGGGGTCCTCACGCCGTGAAGAACACCAAGTGATGAAGAAGTTCCACTTCAAAGCATAGGCATGTCTGGTGGACATGGCTCTAGCTGAAGTGATGGTAGCTACCACCTGTGGTGGCAAGGTACCTAAACCTTCCGTGACCCGTCCAGAACCCACACATGTAGGTTCCACAGATCGGGACGTGGGTGCCAGAGGGTGCCCCGTCTCTGAGATAGAAGGTCCTTCCTCAGAGGAATTGGCCAGGGAGGGGCTGTAGCGAGGAGTACAAGTTCGGGGAACCAGGTCCGGCCGGGCCAAAAAGGCGCAACCATGAGGACCTGCTCCTCCTCCTCCCTGATCTTGCACAACGTCTGTGCAAGAAGGCTCACTGGGGAAACGCATTCTTGCGCAGGCCCAGCGGCCAGCTGTGTGCCAGGGCGTCCGTGCCGAGAATGCCCTCGGTCAGGGAGTAAAACAACTGGCAGTGGGAATTTTCTGGAGACGCAAACAGGTCTACCTGCGCGTCTCCGAAGTGTTCCCAAATCAGCTGAACCGACTGGGGGTGGAGTCTCCATTCCCCGGGGCGAGACTGCTGCCGTTAGAGCTCGTCGGCTGCACGATTGAGCCTGCCCGGAATGTGAATGGCACGAAGCGACCTCAGATGCTTGTGACTCCACAGGAGGAGATGGCAAGCGAGTTGCGACATGCGGCGGGAGCGTAGACCACCCTGACGGTTGATGTACGCTAAGGTCGCAGTGTTGTCCGTACGGACCAGAGCGTGCTTGTCCTTCAGCAGGGCCCTGAAGCGGTGCAGAGCAAGACGTACTGCTAGCAACTCAAAGCAATTGACATGCCACTGAAGTCGGGGTCCTGTCCAGGAGCCTGACGTAGCATGCCCGTTGTACATGGCACCCCAGCCCGTGGCAGAGGCATCTGTTGATACAACAACATGTCTGGACACTGGTTCTAGGGGTACGCCGGCCCGTAGAAACGAGGGGTCCAACCACGGGGTGAAGTTTCGGCGGCAAGCCTGAGTGATGGTCACTCGGAGCGTCCCCTGTTGCCATGCACATCTCGGGACTCGGTCGTGAAGCCAGTGGTGAAGCGGTCTCATATGGAGTAACCCGAGCGGTATGACCGCCGCTGCGGACGCCATATGCCCCAGGAGCCTCTGAAACAATTTCAGTGGAACCACTCTCTTGCCCTCGAATTGTCTCAGGCAATTCAGCAGTGACTGCGCATGCTCGTTCGTAAGCTGCGCGAACATGGCGACCGAGTCTATTTCCATACCGAGAAAAGAGATCCTCTGCACAGGGGGGAGCTTGCTCTTTTCCCAGTTGACCTGAAGACCCAGTCGGGCGAGGTGTCTGAGCACCAGATCCCTGTGCTCGCACAACTGCTCTCGAGAGTGAGCTACGATCAGCCAGTCGTCGAGGTAGTTGAGGATACGGACACCTTGTTCCCTGAGAGGAGCCAGGGCTCCCTCCGCGACCTTCGTAAAGACGCGGGGAGACAGGGCCAACCCGAATGGGAAAACCTTGTACTGATATGCCTGCCCCTCGAAAGCAAACCGAAGAAACGGTCTGTGTCGAGGAAGAATGGAGACATGAAAGTACGCATCCTTCAGGTCGATCGCTGCAAACCAATCCATCGGACGAATGCATTCAAAAATGTGCTTGGGCGTTAGCATCTTGAACGGGAGTCTGTGCAGAGCTCGGTTCAAGGCACGCAAGTCCAGGATTGGCCGTAACCCACCTGTCTTCTTGGGTACTATGAAGTAAGGGCTGTAAAAGCCGGACTTCATGTCGGCTGGAGGGACCGGTTCTATCGTGCCCTTTGCCAGCAAGGTCGCGACCTCCGCGCGCATGACAGGGGCATCTTTGCCCACCATCGTTGCGTGGACACCCCGAAACCTGGGGGGACGCCGGGCGAACTGAATCGCGTAGCCGAGCCTGAGCGTCCGGATGAGCCAGCGGGAAGGCCTGGGGAGCTCTAGCCAGGCTCCCAGGAACCGAACCAGCGGGGTCAAGGGGAATACAGGCGTACCCACAGTGGGGCAGCGTGGTGGAGCAGACAGCCCCGGCATGGGAGGCATAGCGTCCCTTAGGGGGGGTGGAGTGCGGGCACTCATCTGACTCCAAGTAGCAAAGAGGGCATGAGAAGGCGGAGCGTTCTCGGGCCGGCTTTGCCTGGAAACTGGCAAGGGGAGAGGGGAACGAGAGCGGCGAGGAAGCACGTCGCCAACTGTCGTTCGTGGCCTCTTGGGACACGGAGGTAGAGGAAACAGCTCTTTTAGTGAAGGTTTGGGTACCAGGTTTGGGGCCGCTGAAGCGGCTGCACCGGCGGCAGGGTGGAGGCAGCAGAGGGCCGCCGGGGCAGGATGTGCTTGATGGCCTCGGACTGCTTCTGGGCGGCAGAGAACTGCTGGGCAAAGCTCTCTACCGCGTCGCCCAAGAGGCCATCCTGGGAGACCGGGGAGTTGAGGAGCTGAGCCCGGTCAGGCTCCCTCATGTCTGCCAGGTTCAGCCATAGGTGGTGCTCCTGGACCAACAAAGTGGACATCACCTGACCCAAGGAGCGCGCAGTGACCTTCGTCGCCCGGAGAGCGAGGTCGGTAGCAGTGCGCGCCTCCTGCAAAACCCCTGGGTCAGCACTGCCCTCGTGCAGCTGCTGGAGCAGCTTGGCCTGATAGACCTGAAGTGAGGCCATGGCATGCAGGGCAGAAGCGGCCTGGCCCGCAGCTCTGTAAGCCTTGGCCACAAGCGTGGATGAGAACTTACAGGCCTTGGAGGGCAGCTTGGGACCACCACGCCAAGTTGAGGCGCTCCGTGGACACAGTTGCATCGCAACAGAACGCTCCACCGGGGGAATCCCAGCATACCCCTTGGCCGCCCCGTCATCGAGGGCAGTGAAGGCGGAGAAAGTACCAGAACGGTTTCGGGCAGTTAAAGGTGCCTTCCATGAACTGGTTACCTCCTGGTGCACTTCCGGGAAGAAAGGAACCAGAGGGGGGTGCTGGCGATCCGCATGAGCAGCCCCCAGGAACCAATCATCCAGCCTTGAGCGCTCAGGACAGGGTGGAGGGTTCCACTCAAGCCCGATGCTCTCCGCTGCCCGGGAAAGCACGGCTGTCAGCTCGGGATCGGACTCGGACAACGCTGGCACTCCCGAGGGAGGCAACGCAGCCGAATCCTCATCTCCCGAGGACTCAAGCCCGCCTTGTGATGCGGCGATCGACATACGGTCCTCTTCGCAAGCCCCGAATGAGATGTCAGGAGCCTGAGAGGGTCCAGCAAACTCATCCGGAAACTCGACCGGCTGCGGCGTATGTGAGGGGGGTGTGGCCCGAGGAGGTTCGCTCGTCGGGGAAGCCCACACAGTTACCCTCAGATCACCCTGGCCACCAGCCGAAGTAGCCCTCTTACGAGAAGAAGAGCTAGAACAGGGTGTGGCAGAGGGGACTCTATACCTTTTAAGGTAATCGAGTCTCGATCTCAACGCCGAGATGGTCATGTCCCCGCAATGAGAACATGAGCCATCCACGAACGCAGTCTCAGCGTGCTGGAAGCCCAAACACGTGACACAGCGATCGTGGCCGTCACGAGGAGTGATATATCGACCGCACCCAGAAACACACAGGGGCGAAATGACATCTTTAAAAAGACGCAAATCGGCCCGTATCTCTTTTGTGAGAGAAATTGCTCTTTTAGCGGTGTTGAAGCGCTCAGGGGAACGCGGGAGCTGTCGCAGGAAACCCAGACGAACCGCTGAATCGCACCTTCACACCAACACCAGTGACTCTTGCAGCACTCCGGTGAAAGCAGCAAACGATGTGCTTGGCTCCGAAGCGAAAGCTTGAATGCGAGTTGCTCGCGTTGCTCCTTATATACCCGCTCTGCGGGGCGGAGCTCTCGATGCAAATTCCGCAGACCAAGGTACTTTTTGTACCATTGGCTCGTTTTGTACCACTCGAAGGTGATTGGGCTCTTGGGCGAGATCCCATTCATAACGTCGAACGTGACCGACTGAAAGGGAACTGCTTGTTTAGTCCGAGCGCCAACCTCCCGCTCTCTCTCGAGAGGCCAATAAGGAAGTGACTAAAACTGCAATTCATCGACTGGCCGCTTGAGGCTGGCTGCAAAAGGGAGTCAGTTCCATAGACTCCCCATGTTAAAATGCCCAACTTTACAGCAGGAAAAAACATGTTTACAGCCTGGTTCAAAAAATTATTTTGGTCTACATAGCTAATTTTGCCCTTCATGACAACTGTGAGGGGGGTGAATTTTTTTATAACTCATCCGTTTAAATTATATTAAGACTTAAAGTTCTGCATAATTAAGGGCGTGGCCACTTGAGTGACAGGGAGATTGCTGCTGCTGACACTGCCGTTGCGCTAGGTGGGCGTGGCTACAGCAACTAGCTCCCGCCTTTTTGCCCATTTTTGATCGTCCGGGAGAGTCGCGCGGTGACGCGCTGCCAAGATGGCGACGACCCGCTCTACACACTTTAGGCTTCAAAAACTCTCTTCTGTAGTCTACGGGTGACGTCACGGACACTACGTCCATATTTTTATACAGTCTATGGTTTAGTCCCACGTTTTACATTTTTTTACTTTTGTCAAGTGTTACTATAGAACAGAATAGCTCATCTTCCTGGACACAATCCTAGAAAAATATCATCATTTTAAAAAATGTATTATTATATTCCCATTCATTTTGATCTGATCATGTTGTATGTTTCCTTGTTTTTCTTATTCAATCCCAATTCATTTTCCAGGAAAGGTCAAAGTGTTCTCCATTTTTGCTGGAAAGATAAAAAGCTGTCAGAAGGAATTTTTTGACATTCTGCGAAACCGAATTGAGAATCTGGAGGAAACTCATACAGTGGACGAGAGTGACATTGTTCTAGTTTTCTGTCCTATTGTTTATCAAACTGGAGCTGATATTGATGCAGCACTGAACAATTTAACTTACCCTACAGGTTGTTTTATTATTATTAAATAAAGACTTTATTTCACAGAGTATTCTCCCTCAGTGTGATGTGTGTTTAAGCATTTCAAATGAAATTATTTTAAATTTGTCTATGTCCTTAAACAGATTCTAAGCTGACTGTTCTAGTGGCACTTAATCACACATTTGACCCAGAGAAAACAGTTCCAGACAGCAGCAGATGTATCAGCAGGACAGACATACTCACAGTGGACTGTCTGTTCTATGAGGATACAGGATTACTGAAGTGTCAGAAGAATTCAGATGCAGCGGACAAAACTGTGAACTGGTTAAAACAGCAGGTATGTAACAACATGTTCCAGAAAATATGAACACTGCTCTAAAATGTATTGAACACATTACATATTACTAATTAAGATCATATTGCTTGTTTTTTCTGCAGAGGGCAGAAATAGTCATCAGAATAGCACCATCTCAATGTAGGTTAAAGTCACTAAATTAGTCATTTTAATTAACTATAGATAATTAATAAATAAAGCCTACTTAATTCTAAGAAAATCTGACATATTTTTCTTTACCTCAAGCGAAAATAGGATGCTTATTAATGTTTTTGTTTTCATTTGCATGTTTTAATGATCAGTAACACACTTTATTTTTTTTATTTTTTTTTAAACTTTCCCTTATTTCAAACAGGCAAATCATTTAGCTTTACTGGCTTTACATTTCCATCTTGGAGAAGGGTAAGAAGAAATACTTTTCTGAAACTGACCGTCTGTAAAAACACTACAGTGCAACAGAACAAATATTTCCAAACATACATCAGCATTCTCATGTCCTAGTTTGGCATGAAGAACTCTGTTGAAGAAATTTGTTGAAGTTTTTATAAAATACACCTTTATTCAACCTAATTGTTTTCTACAACTTTCAAACATTATTTAACTGTAGAGTAACAGCTACAGTATTTCTCTGAACAGCATTATCATTAAGTAGTACTTAAAGGGATAGATCACCCAAAAATAACAATTCTGTCATTAATTACTCACCCTCATGTTGTTCCAAACCCGTAAGACCTTCGTTCATCTTCAGAGCACCAATTAAGATATTTCTGATGAATTCAGAGAGCTCTCTGACCTTTCCATAGAAAAAAAAAACCGCAAAAAAAACTTACAATAAATTTTTATCCAACGATTTGTCTCCTCCACGTCACCCTGGTTCCATTTTGGAGAGTATCACATATGTAAATAATGTATGCTGTATATGGATACGTTGTCTACATTCAGATTAAAGTATAAACAATGTATCTACATACAAATGTTGTTTTCGTATGTGATTCTCTCCAAAGTAGCACTATAGGAGATAAATTGTTGGATAAAGTCTTTATTTTTGTTTTCTTTGTGCACAAAAAGTATCCTTGTAGCTTCATAAAATTATGGTTGAACCACTGATGTGACCTAGTTTAATACGTCCTTACTATACATTTCTGAGAATTGATCATGTAAGGATCCTTGCTCTCTATGAGAGGGTCAGAGAAGATATAAAAAATATTTTAATTTGTGTTCTGAAGATGAACAAAGGTCTTACGGGTTTGGAACAACATGAGGGTGAGTAATTAAAACTGAATTCTCATTTTTGCGTGAACTATCCCTTTAAGTGCATAAGAGGTGTCAGGTTCAATAGTTCTGAACAAAGCTTATAAAATGTTCCAGTATATCCAGGAATATTTCTACAAATAATTACAAGTTAACATAGAAGAAGTACAAAAATACTGGCTAATGCAGAAATGACCTGTTATTTTGTTGGGGTGCAATTAACATGTTATACAGACTTTGATAGACAGTGCTTCAGAAATAATAATGCTAACTAAAATAATAAAGACTAAAAACTAACTTAATGAAAGTGACAGTAGAAAAACACAACACATATGACTACACATGAAGTGGATTATTGTTTGTGGATTATTATATGATTTGAAAATTGTGTCTGTGTGTGTGTGTGTGTGTGTGTGTGTGTGTGTGTGTGTGTGTGTGTGTGTGTGTGTGTGTGTGTGTGTGTGCGTGTGCGTGTGCGTGTGCGTGTGTGTGTGTGTATGTGTGTGTACACACAAACACACACTATATATACACACAGTATATATATTATATCACAGTAATAATAAATTCTGTGTTTTGTATATAGTGACCTATAGGGCGGGTAGCAGAATGACACTGAGGATCGCTCATCAACCATTCAGAAAGATCCTGTGACAACCGCATACCTCGACTCTTCACAGTTGAGATCTACTGTAGCTTGTGTCTATCAAATAAAAATGTTTTCAGAGAGTGCTTTAAAAATGCAATAATGTAATCAGCATATTATTATCCAGTTTATTCCAGCCACAGTGAACTAAAAACAGATGTCATGTGTCTCAGAAGTCTTTGTTTTATTGACTATGGCATCTGCTTGAATTGTATTTACAGAAGCCTAGCATGTTGACAGGCATTTACAAACCATATACAGAATAATTCTACTGGCTACTAATGTATGCAAATAAATGACCTGACAATGAGTGTATACAAAGTAAAATTCTCCTTGCTGCATGACAAAGCCCATGTATGATAATAAACTAACGTTCAGTTCTTCTGTCTAATTCCTAACATTAATGCAGAGACCAATATAACTACTTAATAAATTAACAAAATTTCTGTGTATTTAATTAAGAGATTTTCAATGAATAGTTTCTGTGCTGGTGTAAATTAATCATATTTCATCTGCATGATGTATTGATATATTTTGTCTGCTACTGTGCCTTTACTCCAAATCTTATCCTGTCAAAAGAAAAATACTTATAATGACAAATCATAGTAAATTTGGTGTAAAACTGTAAAGTGTGTTTGACTGGAAAATATTTTTTATTAAATAAGGTTTATGTTAATAATCAGTATCGATTAAAAAAAAAAAAAAAGGAAGCAAGTAACTGATGACTTTTTGAATGGGTAATTTAAAGCAGCAGTGCCCAACCTTTTTTCAGACATGGCACCCTTTCCAATTCTTCAACAATGTGTGGCACCCTACACAAACACAACTGTTCTACAGGCCCTGCTGCAGTCCTCTGCACCGAAGCTGAGGGTTTACTTCAGAAGCATCTTAAAAAACACTTCAAGTACTTCTTTGATGCCACAGTAAAAACTTCAGCCTAACTAATAAAGTTCAAACATTATAATAGACGAGAACAGTCAGTCATAAAATATGAACAAACACAAATTACAACTAGTTTTACTCATTACTAATGAGTCAAACTGGACCATAACCGCCACACTGAACTAATGCTTGAATCACTTAAACCTCGATCAGCTTTATTAGTATTCATATGATTAATTCATGACTTTTTAATGCAATAATAGGGTTACATGTTGATTTTCTTCATATTCTATGCATGCATCTCTAAAATATATCACCCATGAACTGGCCAGCCCATGATTAAAGAACTAGTTCTGCCACAGATTTATTTGATGTTAATAAAGTGAAGATGAAAACATGCAGCAGGTTCCTGCAAGGCAAATCGCAGCAAATTTGTTTACTTTTTCTTTTTACAAGATGCTCCAAAATATGAAAACTGCTTTAAAATCATTTGGGAAACATCCCTGTTTACTCCATATCATCATGTGCTCATTGTACAGTACTTATGTTATGATGCTTCTCTAGGGAAGGAAAAGATGTGTCAAAATATCTCCACATCAATGTAGTTTTTGTCATTAAATGTAGTCTATATTATTTCACTTGTCAATGTAAAAAAAACTTTTTCTGCTTTAATGTGAAAAATTGCATGCTTGTTTACGATTTCTGTATACTCCGCTGTATTTCAAGCTGGATTCTTGGGGACTGTTAAAAACATGACGACAAGGGTCAATACACTCCTGTCTGTCTGTCTGCTATTGCTTGCTGCAGAACTAACTTCAAATACCGGATTGCAACCCACACTCTACATCTATAGGGCTTGTTTTTCCCCATTCTTTCATGAATTAAATAAAATATAAAGATTTTCTGGTAAAGTCAAGCTGGGAGATACAAAGCAATACTTCATGTTCTGTATTTCACAGAGACGTAATGTATGAATGTAATTCATTTGTTTGTTTATAAACTTTTATTCAAAGATTTTTTTGAAAATTATTAATATAGGGTGTGCAAATTATAATAATTGAAATAATTTATGTGATAAAAATGATAATTTAAAGTAACCGTCCACTCTGTAGCTGTCATGTTTAGGCTGCTGATTAATTATATCTGTTTCAGCATCTCTGCCTGAAGACAAGGGGATATAAAACATCACAATGATTTTTATTTATTATTTGACAATTGTGACTCCGGACTAACCTGTAAATAATTTATTCACAAATGATTTTCACTGACCTTTAATTCTGTTCATTTATGCTATTTCATTTGTAATTTCCATTTTTTTCACTCTAAAAGGAATAGTTGTACAGTAACTATAGGCTACAGCTTTTGTTACCTTAGATCAACTTGCATATAGTAAACTTATAATAAAAAAGAAAACTAAAAGAATACAGACTGTCTTCTGAAAATAATGTAAAAAAAAATAAAAAAATAAAAAAAATAAAAGCAATGCACTTTTTGTTCTGTTAAAATCTATTTAGGTAGGTTTCGCCATCTAGTGTCAAAAACCTTTATTAACGCTAAAAATGCCCCTAAACTACTTCAGAGTTAAACACAAAACTTTTAGACGTGAATTAACAAAAATCCTCAGTTAATTATTATTTAAATATAAAGGTACTTTAAAAGTGTAATGTAAAATATTAATTAGTGAATAATCAAATATGTTCAAATAGTGCATTTTTTATAAATGAAAAACTATTTAAGCAAACTTGTAAAATGTAAACAGAAATAAAAATCAAAACTCCACAGCAGATGGATATATACAACCTGTATTTATGAATTAGTGCAGATATCAGTACATAAATGATTTAATGTCTCATTTCAGCTATACAAGTGATCTGCTCATTCCACTCATTTCTCCATCTCCATCATCATCATCATCATCATCATCATCCAAACTCAGTGCTTTGCTGAAGATTCAAACCCTTTTGATAAACATGCACAGCTGTTGCATAGAAATCACCTCTATATTCTCTTTCATGCAACATAATATTGTTTTCTTTAATTTCACATGTGAAACATCTGACTTCAAATAAAGGAGGGCAACCCACACACTCCATACATTTTAGGGCTTTTTTCTCCATTCTTTCAGCAATGAATTTAAATGTAAATACTTACTGGTGAGGTCAAGCTGGAGAGAAACAAAGCAAGGCTTAGCAAAGCAAAAAAAAAAAATGACCACATGGTCTTAAAAAAAAAAATCACAGACAAACATATGGGTTTAAAAACGGCAAATGGAAGAGTTCAAATAAAAATTATTTTAGCCTTTGCAACACTGAACTCGTGTGGCAGCTTTAAGAAATGCAGGGACCATGCTCTTTTCTAATACTCCAGACTGTTGTTCAGGGAGAAATTGTGCTTTTTGCAGGCAGACCATAGTCAAGGTCACTCTGAAACAAATGTTGGATAAGTAGAGGAGTCAAAAGGGGGAGGGGAGGGGAGAGTTGGTAGAATGGTTGTCAGGAGTGAGGTTGCTTCAGCAAAGGTAAGACAGAGACATACACAGCAACAGACATTCATTCACCCTCAATCACATTTATAAGACACCGATACACAGTGCAAAACAAGCTTAGTCTCTAGTTATGCAGTTTCTATTACAATGACCAAACACATATCCACTCAGTAGCAGTTTTGACCCTAAGACTGACTGAAGGGTGTGCTGTTTTCTGTCTTCATAGGGTATGTGTTCTGTCATATGTGACAGCAGGAACTTACTTATTTCTGAAAGCAAGTGCACTCAATCAGCTCAGCTTTTAAAATTCAAATCAATATTGCATGTTTTACTGGAGCTGATCATGGGTCAAGTGTGTCTGTAAGCAATGTTTTTTGTCATGAGTGTTTTATTCAGGACATACGAATACAATAATGGAGCTGGTGTCCACATCTCCTTATTACATGCATTCATAAGGCACCCACAGTGAGAAAAAAGGGACACATTAGACGAGTCCTAATTTTATTGATCTTCCAAGACGAGATTTGTAGATTTGTGTTGGATTATTACAAATGTGATTATTATATAAGGAATAGTTTCCACGGTTTAATCTCAACTT